>NC_073357.2:7247500-7417500 GCF_027580225.2 Misgurnus anguillicaudatus | reverse complement strand
ATTAGCATCGTGCTAAAAAGAACCAAAGAGTTTCGATATTTTTCTTATTTAAAACTTGACTCTTCTGTAGTTACATCCTGTACTAAAACTGTCGGAAAATTAAAAGTTGCGATTTTGTAGGCCGATACGGCTAGGAACTATACTCTCATTTTGGCGTAATAATCAAGGACTTTGCTGCAGTAACATGGGTGCAGCATGCGCAATGATATTACGCAATGCCCAAAAATAGTCCCCAGCTGATAGCAACAACACATATTAATTATCTTACCAATGGTGCAGGGAGAAATAACTTATGTTGCAGTAAATTAGGCAACTATTGGCACTTTTCCATTGCATAGTACCCCCACGGTTTGGGTCAGCTTACTTTTGGGGGCTTTTCCACTGGGTGCAGTACGTAGTCCCCGACACTTCTTTTAGTACCACTTCGGTTGATGTTCCAAGCGAGCTGAGCTGATACTAAAATGTGACGTGAAAACACTGTAGATCACTGATTGGTCTGAGAGAATCGCGATGAGCGTCATGCTAAACACAAGATTAGCTTTACCTTCGTGCGTGCCTCTGTGCTTTGCTGTAAGTTCCCAAACTCCCTTTAAGTGGTGAAAAAACATCTACAGGCTGAGAATCAGGAACACCACATCTGTGTTTCCCTGACTTGGGGGTTGTGGCGGAAAATCTGCGACGCACAGGTAGCGCGCACGGCATTTTTGTAAACCATGAGGCTCAGCGCCATGGGTGTTTGTGATAAATGCAATGTGCAAACTAGGGCTGGGCAAAAAAATCAATTTTCCGATTAATCGTTTTTTAAACGTGGTCGATTCAGAATCGATTCTCAAAGAGCAGAATCGTTTTTTTTTTTTTTTGTGCAAACATTAAACGTAAGATTAACGTTAATCAAATTACTAGTCTTCTTCACTAGATGTCACCCTCTTTTTTGCCTTGTGCGATGTTACCAAGGAACCTGTCATTCTTTCATTCAGAGCTTAAAATGGCGGTTTCAGGTGCTTCATCGACATTGATGCCACCTTCACATAAAAAGGAAGAGGTATGGAAGCATTTTAGATTTCGCAAGCAAGACGACAACGATAGTGTTGTGGCTTTTAATTTCTTTTTATTAATAACCCACTTGTAAACTTATGTTTGCTGTTATTTTTTATTAATAATATTTGTAATAAAATTTATATTCATTGAGTTGAATCGAGAATCGAGTATAAAAACTGACCTGAGAACCGGAACCGAGAATTGAATCAAGAATCGAAATGGAATCGATAGCTTGTGAATCGAAATTGAATCGATCTGGAACATCTAAATCGATACCCAGCCCTAGTGCAAACATCTATTTGTGGTGGTCAATTTTGATTTTGTGGCAGACGCTATTACGTGTATGATGTCACAGCAGTAGGCATCGCAAATATAACGATATGCCTATAATCCCTACCACTCTGAAGTGGTACTAAACACGAAGCCAAAGTGAAGTGAGCTGATCCATGGGGGACTATGCAATGGAAAAGCACCATATGTTACAAAATTCCAGCAACGTTGGTACGAAAAAGCGATTTTTATTTTAATCGCGCATGCGATGTGCACCCCTGTTTATTGCGGGCCATTCCCTCCTGTCAGGATGAAACATTCGCTGTATGTATAGTACAGTTTAATTTCATATTTAGTTAAAAAGAAATCTGCTAGATGAAATGGCGTACGATCATTGAGTCAGCCGAGAGAGTCTCAACATTACGCTTCGAACCCCGGTACTAATCACAGTTCCTGTTTCACGAGAAAGCTTGTAATCTATCCCCGTCCTCACTGACCTGCTCTGGGCTCTGCTGGCCCGTCTTCTGCAGGGCGATGATGGCGGTCCGGAGAGGGTAACCCCGCTCGGTTATGGCCGACAGCAGCTCCCTCTCTTCCGGGCTGAGAGCGGAGAGCAGCTCGACAGAACAGTCCAGGGCAGCAGCGTGGGAATTAAGTGGTCGTGATGGGGCCGGTGAACCCTGGGGCTGGAAAAAACAACAACAGTGGGTCAGAATACCCTTGAGAGATGAGGGCAGGAAACACAATACTGAGAAAATTGAGAATGAAAAACACACTGTCATTGGTAAACCGTTTGACTTTGGCTTCATATCAAAGTTTTAAAATGCGTAGAGACTCATTTGGCAGATGTCTGTATCCAAGAGTGGCTTATAGGAGATTTAAAGTATTCAGTTTGTCAAAATGTGTCATTCCCTGGGTTCAAACCCATAACCTTGGGGTCACTAATGCACTTTACTGACCCAGGGAAAATGTTATTGCTTAATAGATAGTTGTATAGCTCAGGAGATTTGATGGAGTATTCAAGTATCAACTTAGTGTCAGATGTTTCTCCTAAAATTGTTGAAATAAAAATAGTATGGAGTTGTAAACTTAATGTAGATTGGTATAGGTAAAATGCAGTTTTAAACCACCTTTAATAGGCTCTAAACGATCCCAACATAAGGACATAAGGGTCTTATCTAGTGAAAACAAAATAAAAAATATGTACTTTTCAATTACATCTACTTGCGCAAACACAACCTTACGCATTATATAGTCTTGTCGAAAGGTCACGCAAGACGTATGCAAAACGCACACGTAGGGACCATTTTAAACAATATACTGACACAAAGACATGAATTATTATCATTCCACATACAACAACTTCTGAACAGTCCTCTTTATCAACACTTTTAAGCACAGGAGCGGTAGTTTCACATACATCATGAGTTGACCTTTCGATGTGAAGAATTCAAGCTCATGCTAGCGTATCACAAGGCTAGTAGTAGTGCAAGAATGGTTAATTTTTTGGCGAAAATGATGATCGTTTTGCTAGATAAGACCCTTATGCCTCGGTTGGGATCATTTAGATTTGAAGGTCCTGCAATTTGGACCTTCAAACTGTTGGGTTTAAATGAAGTACACTATATGGAGAAAAATCCTGGAATGTTTTTCTCAAAAAACTGAAAATTTCTAACATATGGTGTTTAGACTTAATTATTTTACCCTTTCATGTTAACAAAAATGTAACTATAATAAAAAAGTACAAGCGCCTTGCCATGTTTAACATGGTCATGAGTGGGAGATGATGTCATGGACACGAATAACATGCCGGATTAGACTGTCAGCACAGGCGTAACCTTAAATCGTAACTTTGCTGAGAAAGACATTCACCGGGTACTTCCGCCTACTAATCCAGACGAATTGGGAAGATTCCAGGAAAAGACTTAACACCAGCTATTATTAGCTGCTTCATCTTCTGAGACATCATAGAAATGTGAAAGAAGTCCTTCTGAGAATTCATTCATGTCTCAAATGTGAATGAAGATGCTCATGCAGTGCGTCAAAATCCCTTTCAGCATTAGTATTTTCAATGAACCTGTATGGAAAATGTTCAAGGCTTCTTGCTTAAAAGCGATTAAAATACTTTTATGGTCTTATTGGAGGCATAAAAGTTTAAGCCTTCTAAGGACAAACGTTTGGGGCATCAAACAATTGCAAAGATTATTGAATTTTAAACTTTACCAACATGCAAAAGATTTCATAATTAGATTAAATGAAAATAGAGAAAGAGTTGACTGGAGATGGATTGTCTGTGTTTGTACATAATAAAGTAATGTTGGATCAGAACTGGACCCAAATGATTAACGATTGCACAAGATGAAAAATGCGGTAATGTACAGTGATTTTCTTTATCATATGGCAATAATGGTTGCCATATATGGTAAATGTAAAGCTCAGTTTCTACAGTCTGGATAAATTCTTCTTTAAAAATTGTCCATAATTTAACGGAAGAAAAATGTTAACATGCTACGGTAAAAACCTGTTAACTGTGAAAAAAACTTGACATATACAATTAAAACTGTAACCGATTTAACAAAACCTTACATTTAATTTTACGGTAAAATGTAAAAATAAAATGCAGGGTTTTGAAAGTAAAAAGTGTGAATTCTAGAATATTTTATGGTGAAAATACCTATAATATTTAATAGTATTATACATACACTGTTAGACTTTTTATTGTATTTATGCTGTAACTGCCCCATTACAGTACCATAACTGTACATGTTTTTTACAGTATGATGCCTTTTCCGCAGTTCCATTTTACAGTATAATACCCTTACTGTAACCTAGTTTTAAAAGATATATTGCCTTGAAGGGGAATCGAAACCGGGTCGACTGTGCCGTAGGTCCGTAACACTAACACAGTGCCACAGAGTCACTTGATAAAAGTTACTCGTTACACTACCCAAGTAGTCACTCTCCCGACACTCAGAAGAGCGAAATCTTGGCGTCACTAGTGTTTTGAAGTCTTGAGGTCAAATTCAAATCTGACAGTCAAGCATTTATCCATAATCCCTTTCTTGTTTCTATGTACAATTCTCAATATATTATTTACACTGCTGAAAAACAATTACAATTTTGAAATTTGCTTCACTGCTAAAAGCATAACAAATAAAATGTATTTAATTTCGTATATATATTTTATTTTTCCATTTTATATGCTTTTATAACACTATTTTATGCAACTACAGTAGCACTACTGCTGTTGCTTTAGAGCAGTCTACTGTAAATTCAAAACATACAGTAAATAACTGTAAATTAAATGTTAATACCCATAAAGGGCGATTTATAGTGGTGCGTAGGTTCTACGCCGTAGCTAAAAAAGTCGCTGTTTATTTACATCCATCATTGCTGGTCTTCTCAAATTATACACAACAAGTTGCTGTTTCTTCTTCGTTTGTGGCTTAACTTGCAAAGCTTCTTCTTCTTTGGCGTTAGCTCTGCTACTGTGGTTACCCGCGTGGCTACTGCCTACCAGCGGCCTGCGCGCGTGTTTGCGCGTCGACGCAAAAGTATAAATGACAACAGACGCGAAACCTACGCCGTCGCGGCTACGCCGTAGGGCCTACACACGACTATAACGAGCCCTTAATGCAATGCATATTACATTAATGAACTGGAAAAGAAAATGATGGTATTTTACTGGGCATTTTGTGGCAAGTAACTGTAGAAATTACAGTTAAGTCTAACAGTGTATGAAGAGTTTGGTTCATATGAAACTGCAGTTGGTTTGTTTTGATTTAAGCCTTCATAATTAAAAAAACACAATAAAAACATGATAACATAATAATAAACATGTTTTGTCAAAAATTTAAAAACAGAGTTAAAACAAACTCTTTATATATACTTTTAACGGTGAAAATGGTAAAAGATCATTTCCAAAATTCCCTGTGTGATTCTTTGCATTTGATATTTCATTTAAAGCAACACTATGTAGTTTCCATGTAAAAATGACTTACAGCTCCCCCATGTGGTTGAAAAGTGCAACAGTCCCTGGTATCAGACACTCTTCTGCAGGCAGGGGGAGGGGTGGGGCTGTGTGCTCTACCCTCCACCGCCACTTTCAGAGTGTGCTTGTAGCAGCTAGGAGGCTGCTCAGGTTGCAGCAACAGTACAATTTGTCCAGTTAAAAGTTCTTCTATCACTGAAATAATTTTAGAGACATTATTTAAAGGTAAAAAAACTACATAGTGTTGCTTTAAATAATTTTGTACATTAGGGTGTTTAATGTTACATTGTTTATTATGTTGTTTATTTAATGTTTATAACATTATTTTCATACTCTATGTTTGTAGCTAGTCTATTTCAGTGAGGCCGTCAGGAGGTGTTCCTAATTCTGGTTGTCCTACAAACAACTATAAACAAATAAGTAACCATACTCTCAGTAAATGACGGATAGCGTGAACTCCACTGCTTCACTCTCATTGGTTGTCGCTCCCGAAAGTCGCTCGTCATTTGCATAAACTTGAACTGTTCTCAGTTTTGTCCCATAGCTGGACACGCCCACTTTCCGAGGCCAACGGTCGTGTCGCCGGAAATGCCACGCGTCCACCAGTGGCGGCTCGTGACTGCTCATCCGAGGATGCGCTAATTCAAAATAAGTGTTCGGATTGTCACGTGTGTGGTTCCCTTTTCCAAAATGTGTGTCCTGCGTGTCGAGAGATCCTGTGTGCATTACGTGTTTTGTCAAAATAAGTGCCTGCTGCACACGCGCCAAAACAGTTTATGATAAAAGAGACGCTCACGTTCACTAAATACACGCTAGACACTTTCTTAACGGTAAACTCTGATTACGCATGAGATTATGCAAGTATCTGGCAAACACGAGCGTCACTTTTATACTCTTTAGACTTTAGACGCGTCTACAGCAGGCACTTATTTTGGCATGACACGTGACGTGATGCACACACAATCTCTCAAAGCGCCAAACACATATTTTGAAATTACAAACCATACACATGACGGGCTAAATACATGTTGTGACGAACTTCGCATCGTGCGCTTCAAAAAAAGAAGTCACCAGCCGCCACTGGCATCCACTGAAATTAATGAGATCGCGCTGCTAATGTTTTTGCCCCAGTGACAGCTTGTGGCCATTTTGTGACCATTTTTTCTGAAAAAAGTGTACCAAATGTATAAATGGGATGTAAAATGCACTTGAAGAGACATGGAATAATTCGAGACATCACTTACTTTTAGGTGGCACATAGGTGAATGTGAGACTGTCTTACCTTTGGTGTCTCTTTGTTGTTCCTTAGCGAAGAAATGCATTCAGACGGCAAGCAGTTGTTTGAGGTCATAAAGGACACGCTTGGATGTCCAGCAGACCTTTGGGTCCTCTGAAGATTTATTTTGGGCAAGTTAGTCTTGCGGAGAGAAGATTGTCGCACGTTCCCCTCACGCTGAGTGCAAGGCAGCTTAAGGAAATTTGATGATCCAGAAGCGCTAGAGTATTTCTTTCCGCCCTGTTTGCATTCATGATGAGTAGCTCCATCTTCCTCAAATTCTTCATCTTCTGAATCAGAAATGGCGTATTTTACTCGGTCCTTCATCGCGCGGTAATGGGCCGCATTTAAACTGCGGCTACGTGGACGAGGGTTGGGCTCCCAGAAGTCACTGCTCCAGCGGCTGGCTAACCTGCTCTCCTGAGGACTGCTGAACATCATCCAGTAGGGTGGACAAGTGGCCGATTGCTCGCGTGAAGAACGTGGACAGAGGGTTCGATAGCCGCTCTGGAGACCCGTTAGGACCCAGTTCTCCAGGCTGAACACGTACTGTAACATCAAAGCACACAAGAGACTTTTTGAGGAAAACATTATTGGAAAATTATGATCATTTCAAGACACTTTTGCCTCGGATGGGATCGTTTGGAGATCTTTGAAGCTGCGTTAAAACTGTAAACTGTTGAGGTCCACTATATGAAGAAAATCCTGAAATGTTTTTCTCAAGAACTTAATTTTTTCTCGACTGAACAAAGAAAGATGACATGGGGGTCAGTTAGTAATCAGATTTTATTTTATGTGGAAGTGGAATATTCCTTTAATTTAACTAAGGCCTAGCCCTGGCTTTAGCCAAGCCTTGTCTGTCTAGACCACTGTTTATATTGGTAAGGTCCTTATTTAGGTACAGATGTCTGGTATCACTATTAGTACCTTTGATGAATTTATTAGGTGCAAATGTGTACTTGTTAAAAGGGTACTGCCCCAGTGACAGCTTGGGACCATTTTTTGACCATTTATTTTCTAACAGTGTACAGACTAGAAACATCAGACTACAAATATAAGCATTGGTAGATAAATTACGCATACACAGAACTATGAATATGTGACCATGGACCACAAAACGATAAAGGTCAATTTTCAAAACATTAATCTGAAAACTGAATAAATAAGCTTTCCTTTGATGTGTGGTTTGTTAGGATAGGACAATATTTGGCCAAGATGCAACTATGTGGAATCCGAGGGTGCAAAAATCCAAATATGAAAAATCACCTTTAATGTAGTACAAATGAAGTCCTAAGGAGCACACATTACTACATTTTTATATAATTACGGTAGGATATTTACAAAATGTATATGGACCATGATTTTTACTAAAAGGGGATATATCATTAAAATCAGATTTTTTCATGTTTAAGTGTTATAATTGGATCCCCAGTGCTTCTATCAACCTAGAAAATGTAAAAAAAGATCAACCCGGTAACTTAGTTTTGGTAAACCATTCTCTGCAAGCATGTGAAAAATAGGTCATTAAAACATGACACTGCCATTTCGTGCTCATAAAGGACACCCAAAACGGCAAATTACAGCATTAGTGTTTACGGTAATTTCGCACACGTGCAGCATTACAATTAGTGTATACGGTAATTTCGCTCACGTGCAGCATTACAATTAGTGTTTACGGTAATTTCGCTCACGTGCAGCATTACAATTAGTGTTTACGGTAATTTCGCACACGTGCAGCATTACAATTAGTGTGTACGGTAATTTCGCACACGTGCAGCATTACAATTAGTGTGTATGGTAATTTCGCACATGTGCAGCATTACAATTAGTATATACTGTAATTTCGCACACGTGCAGCATTACAATTAGTATGTACGGTAATTTCGCACACGTGCAGCATTACAATTAGTGTGTACGGTAATTTCGCACACGTACAGCATAACAATTAGTGTGTACGGTAATTTCGCACACGTACAGCATTACAATTAGATACGGTAATTTTGCACACGTGCAGCATTACAATTAGTGTATACTGTCATTTTGCACACGTGCAGCATTACAATTAGTGTGTACGGTAATGTTGCACACGTACAGCATTACAATTAGTGTGTACGGTAATTTCGCACACGTGCAGCATTACAATTAGTGTGTACGGTAATTTCGCACACGTACAGCATTAAAATTAGTGTGTACGGTAATTTCGCACACGTGCAGCATTACAATTAGTGTATACGGTAATTTCGCACACGTGCAGCATTACAATTAGATACGGTAATTTCGCACACGTGCAGCATTACAATTAGTGCATACGGTAATTTCGCACACGTGCAGCATTAAAATTAGTGTGTACGGTAATTTCGCACACGTGCAGCATTACAATTAGTGTATACGGTAATTTTGCACACCCACAGCATTGCAATTAGTGTATACGGTAATTTCGCACACGTGCAGCATTACAATTAGTGCATACGGTAATTTCGCACACGTATAGCATTACAACTAGTGTGTAAGATAATTTCGCACACCCATAGCATTGCAATTACTGTATATGGTAATTTCCAAAACGTACAGCATTATAATTACTATTTACTGTAATTTTTGACATTTACAGCATTACAATTATGGCAATTTTAGCATGTTATAATAAACTATATATATGGGATTTTAAGCTAAAACTTCACATATGTACTCTGGTGACACCAAAGATTTATTTTACATCTTAAAAAAGCCTTGTGAAATGTCCCCTTTAATACCTTAATGATTTTCTACATAAAAAATGTATAATAGTGACCCATACAATGTATTGTTGGCTATTGCTACAAATGAACCCATAGTTTAGGGCTGCATAATGATTAATCGCGACTAATCGTTTGCAGAATAAAAGTTTTTGTTTACATTATATATACGTGTGTGTACTGTGTATAATAATTACGTATATATAAATAAACACAGATTTATGTATAATTTTAAGTAAAAATATATTTATATGTTAGGTATTTATATATAATATTAATTATATATAAATATAAAAATGTATATATATACACACATGTAAATATTTCTTAAATATATACATGCATGCATGTGTGTTTATTTATATATACATAACTATTATACACAGTACACACACTTATATAATGTAAACAAAAACTTTTATTCTGCAAACGATTAGTCGTGATTAATCGTTATGCAGCTCTACTATAGTTGTGACTGGTTTTCTGGTCCAGGCTTACATGAATGCAGTTTTTTTAAGCTAACTTGCTTGAAATTGTTCTTATATAGATTCAAACTGCTGCAGGTCTTCTACTGTAAACCTTTGCACATGACTCTATATTTGCAATTAATGCATGTTATGAGCTAACATTACAAGAATCCCACTGTATATTAGTAACATTTGTCTTATCTGCTTGTATCCGCATTATGAATCATGGAAGACCGCAAAACAGATGTGAAAATGACAATATGCACCAGCCAAATATTACGCAACGACTTTTATCCCATTCAAGTCAAATCAAGCGTGCAACGCTCCAGGGCAGGTACTGAATGTTGTTTTTGGACACACGTAGGAGAAATGACGGAGACTTTAAGTTCTGGACGTACCCATAAAAGGTGCGCATGAGCTCATTTCTGATTAGATTGTAATAACCTCAGATAACAATGTGTTTTCTTTGCAAATACGACACAAACTTTGGGGAATTTTATCTACAGTACTAATCATTTAAACAGATAACTGAAGCTTTTGCGTTTACAGAGACGTAATCATACTGTATTTTAACATTGTAGCAGGACCATGGCTTCATGTTGACTGTAAAACCGGCGTGCTGGATAGGTTATACATCAGTGTGATTATACAGCGCTGATACTGTGATGACAGATGGGAATAGGTTAGAGGTTGTAGGGATACACTTACGATGAGAAGCATGATACAAATGTATTTTCCTGTGACCTTGACTGCGCTCAGTGAAAACTGCATTTAGGTCTTGGTAAGTTACACTAAACCTAATGCACGTGGCATGTATTATTTAACTTGAATGGATCAAAAGGCGCAAAAGGTCCTGGGTTTGAACCCATGGAAGACACATACTGATAAAATAATGCATACCTTGTAATGCACTTTGGATAAAAGTATATGCCAAATGCATAAAAGTAAATTTTATGAATGTAAAGTTTTTAGTCATGGCTTCAGGTTTACATTTTGACACTTTTTACAAAAACTTTACAGATTTCATCAGTATGTGTTAGTGGTTGAATGTCAGACCTCAGTGTCCTGCAGTATCTTCAGGTAGTCAGGTAGAGTGATTTCTGGAGCTGTGATGATCTTCAACTCCTCCTGGCCTTCCTCAAGAAAACCAAGAGGGATTTTTAGGGACACCCCATCCAGACAGGACATTTTACACCAACTGAAAACAGAAACAGCAAATTAAAGGGCACCTATTTTGCAAAATCCATGTTTGGACATAAATGTGTGCTGGCAGTGTGAACACACCCTCTCCTTTTTTTTATCCCTATTAGCAGTTTTATTACAGGGTTCCCACACACTTTTCAGGTCCAATAACCCTCAAATTCAAGGACTAAATGTGGGGACACATTTCAAGTAGGAGCAAGGTTACATTGTGTTACCTTTTAAGATACATTGTTACAGTTCCCTTTCGAAGGAACTCGCGCTGCGTCACTGCGGTGACACTTTGGGGACGCCTCCAGGGGTAAGTGTGTCTGAATGTGAATATCAATTCAACTACTGGTGAGGCTTAACGACAAAGACAGGGTGACGCGGGAGTCAGGAAGTATATCGCTATCTGAAATATTGCCAAAGACGGCGTTAAAGGGACGCAGGAAGTATGGCAAGGGAGACGCAGCGCCTCGTTCCCTTCTCAGGGAACAACAGTTATATACGTAACTCGAGACGTTTTCATGTGTCAAAAACAATTATGCAAAAAAGCATTTTGGAATGAATCAACATTCACATACAGAAGATATAAGCATTTAAAGCGAACAGTTTAACACGTGTGCTTAAAAAGTCTAGAATTTTTATGATATTATCCTACACTACACAGGGAATAATATGGATTTTTTGCATAAAATAGATTCAAGCACTTTCAATGACCTGTATCTATGCATGTTTATTTTCAAAAACTTCCCAGGGCCTTGAATTTTTTTCCCCAGATTCAAAAACTTTCAAGGATTCAAGGACATGTGGGAACCCTGTCATTAAATATGCCATTTTGATTCTTTTGTTAATGTGATGTCACACTGATAAAGCCCCGCCCATGGTCACTGACTAAATGCTTAATGTTACTCAAAAGTTTTTTGATTGTTAGCATGTTGTAGCACCATTGGGGCTAAAAATACAATCGTCTCAGACCGTATATAAATGTATTTTATACTGAAAGCGCTCTTTGTCTGTTGGTAAGGAAGTGAGGAGCTGTAGCTAATTTGCATTTAAAGCTACACACACGAAACCAGCGCGTTTCTGTTCCCACCCACGTGCTATAATAAACTATATGTGTTTTTTTTTAGCTAAAATTTCCACATTCTGGGCACACCTGAGATTTATATTACATCTTGCAAAAATCAAAACAAAACAGTACCCCAAAAACGAAAATTGTCATTATATACTCTTCCTTGTGTTGTTTTTAAACGTGGTGTTTGAGTTTCTTTATTCTGTTAAACACACAAGAAGATATTTTGATCAATTGTGGCAAGCACACAGTTGATGGTACCCATTGATTTCCATAGGATTTATTTTTCCTACTACTGTATGCTTGAGAATGTCATCTATCAAAATATCTTCTTCTGTGTTTTACAGAATAGACAGAATTTCCATTTGCGGATGAACCGCCGCTTTAAATCTGAAACTTTTGTTTTATGAGGATATATGGTGATGACATCACAGACAATACAAAATTTTCCCCTAAGTCGTTTTTTCAGAAAACAGCTAATTTCCTTAGTATGACTGAAACTTCCTCTATATTTGTTTACTTGTTACAGAATCGTAAAGAGACTCGACGATTAGGAATTAAAGATCAGCAACCAGCTGACCGTCTCACCACCTGATGTGTCGGACACATGCTCTTTCATAAGTAAATACCTGTCCACGGTGTAGTTTTTTCCCAGATTGCAATGGTAATGAGAAACGGTCACTTCAACAGTGAGCACAACACTAAGTTCAAACTTTTAGTCTTAAGTATCAAATCCAGGACGCCAGACCGTCTGCTGACGTTCATTGCTTCAAATCTGATCTAACATGCTGATCTATACACCTTATTCACCAGATGGTTGGAGATCTTCAGATTGAGTTGGTCTTACCAGCCAGATGCTTGATAAGCTCTTAAGTGGTTTTGCTTTATGTGAAGGACAGAACAATGGAAAGTTCAAGAAGCCACAGTATTCAGTCTAAACCAAGAAAATATCAAGAGGAGAGATTCAACTACAATCATACAACAATTAAAAGACGTTTTTAACAGTGCAGATAGAAAACCAGAACATACAGAGACTCGTATTTGTTTAGCAATGGCACATCCCAAATCCATAGAAAAGTAGTTAAATGCAAAATAGTTTTTAATGCATTTCTTGTATAAAAGCATGCAATCACACTTGCATATAAAAGTGCATCAGACGTGCTGTTATCACGGCTTTGATTTGTGTGATTTTGCTTTATTAGGTTAGACTTATAGACCCTTTTACAATGCACGTGATTAAATAACAGAAGTGGTGGTGTTCCCCAGTGGTTCTAACGTGTTAGCAACTCAGAAAGTTTATTAAAACGGTTTCCCAGCATCAAAATGTCTTCTTGTTGCATTTGGTATCTACCCACTTTTTATTTGGCCATCTGCTAACGTCTTCTATCCACTCCACTATAGACGGTTTCATCAGACGCACGTGCACTGACGCGATACACGTCTGGATCCGAACTTTACTTCTGGATTCGGTTTTTTTTAATGGTCTGACTAGTTGCTAAACTGATCTCTTGAACGAATGCCTCGTCAAAAATAACAAATGTTTGTGTTTCCTATGTAATCTATGTGTTGTTTTTTTGCTTGTTATATAAATAAACTACGTTTAAAGAACTTTGTTGTTATTTATTCTTAGCGGAGTTTACCGGAAGTTACGTGCGGACCACGACAGCTACTTGTTTATGTTGTTACTGCTGAAACCATCTATAGTACACGGATCTGGAGCTGTGTTGAAAAAGCTGATAAAGTCAACTTTTTAAAATAACTTTCACTGTCTGTGTTGCTTCACTGTTGATTCTTGCCATATTTCCGTTGCCAAGATGTGCGTGCATATACTGCCTATCACATCATCATTGTGTACAAACAGTAAAAGGGTCTATACCTTGTAATTATATAATTAAGTACCGACTAATAACAATTAACAACATTAGGAATGCACCGATGTATCGGCCTATAATCGATTATTTAGAAACAGACAATGATCAGAGCAGATTATATCCTGGCACTCAAAATGGGCAGAAAAACGCATCAGAACTCATGCTGTGTGATTATTTTAAATTGGGTGAGAATAGCATTACCCTTCGAATTGCGCAAATTGAAAAGGCACCCAATGGAAACACGAAAATTTAGCGTAAACTCTCATATATCCCCCAAAAAATTTTTGTACATGGGTAAGGTGGTTTTTTAGGCAATTCGAAAAAGAAATTTATTTCAACACTGCAAATGAAAACAGTTTATTTTCGCATAAAAGTGCGTTAAATTATTAAATATAGCACGGTATGTTGGTTGAAGACAGAATCACCGTACGCAGCACCATATGAAGTCAAACACACCCATTATCATGGTTTTTGGAACGTCTTATCGCAAGACAACAAAATTACGTTTTAGTCGCATAACATCGGTTAATGGAAGTGCTGTCATTTCGCAATATATTTTGTCAATGTTTACAGTTAAACATTTGATTTTTACCGTTTTGGAATCCATTCAGCCAATCTCCGGGTATGGCGTTACCACTTTTAGCTTAGCACAATCCATTAAATCTGATTAGACGCTTAGCATTGGGGGTAAAAAAAACCCCAAAAGTTTTGATATTTTTCCTATTTAAAACTTGACTCTTCTGTAGTGACATTAGTCTCTTCCACACATACAGTCTTTACTGGTAATTTACTGGTAAATTGCAGGTAACAGGTCATGTGTGAACAGAACCTTTCCGGTAAATTTACCAGTAAGACAAGTTGTACGATTACCAGTAATTTACCGGTAAGCGTTATGTGTGAACGAAAAATATAGGATTACCGGCATTTAGAACGGACGACATCAGACCGCGCTGACAGATCGGGCCAATCAGAAAGTTTTTTATACAGGTGACGTGTTTACCCCCGAACTGTTTACCGACGTTTCCACACACATGCTGCTTAAATGTCAAGCACACCTGAAGTTAACATCCACATTTCTTCACCAAAGTTGTTTAAAACAGCTTACCATCTCTTTGGCATATTGCCGACGTCCTTAGCACACCATCTGTGAAGCCTAATGTGCAAACGTAGGATCCGTTTGACGCCGCCTAACGCAATTTGTTTGGTCACGAGCAACTTCGCGGCCATTTGCCACAGATGTGAAAACAACAAAATACGGACCGTGGATATTAAGTCATAACCCGCCATTGTTTACAAATACAACACGGACGGAGCTCGCCGGCTGCGCGCCACAGGTAATTTCTGCTTTCCCTCCGAGTTTACTGGTATTTTGATACTGATGTGTGAATGATGTCTCACTGGTAAAAAGACGGAACGTCACTGCATGTGTAAACAGCACATTTTTGTATTTACTGGTAAATTCATTCTGGTAAATTCATGGTAATTTACCAGAATTACTGTGTGAAAGAGGCTATTGTGTACTAAGGCCGACGGAAAATTAAAAGTTGCGATTTTCTAGGCAGATATGGCTAGGACTATACTCTCATTCCGGCGTAAAAATCAAAAACTTTGCTGCCGCAACATGGCTGCAGCAGCCGCAACGACACTACGCAGTTCCCGAAAATAGCCCCCTGCCATTGGAAGTTACCAAGGGGACTATTTTCGGCAACTGCACAACATCACTACGCCTGTCGCAGCCATGCCACAGCAGTGTCCCTTTAATGGAAACGTAGCTAATGACAACAGAACTGCAGTTTGTATTTCTACACTTCTAACATTATTTGAAAAAGTAGTAAAAAACAAAACTGTCGGTATCTATTCGGTATCGTTAGATGTCATATTTGTCACAGAAATTTTGTATTGATTCAACCAGAGTATTTACTATAGGGTTAGTCGCATGTAATTATTACTATACAAAGTACTTTATTAAGTAAAATGAACTTACGAAAACACTAAATTATAAACATTTACATAACTCACACGAAATTTAAGTTATTAGAACAAGGTATTGAAAAGTATTTCTATTAAACTACATTTTCCTCTTATAAATGCTTACAAACACTACATCGGGAGTAAAAAAGTTAAAAGGTTTACCCACCTGTCTCCTGTTTGTTTCAGTGATGAGCTATGTAGTGTTATAGTGACTCTGTTGTTTTAGTCCTCACAGAGACATGTGTGTTAATTACATTTGCTCCACTAATCCAGTGACAAAACACGTTCTCATTGGATGTTCACCTGACCTGGTCACACCCCCAGAGGAAGAAAGCACCTACACCCATTTACAAACGGCATTATTTTTCTGTCAAGTAGAAAACTGTCATATGAAATATTTCATCAAAAAAATAAATGTGTCGATCTGATTTTATTTATAAACAACGGAGAGAGCATCCTAAGCAGATCACATGTGAGAGGGTCTTCTGATCATCCTTTATATCAAATATATTAAAAACTCCTGGTGCAGAAGTCAAATCCAATTTAAAAGTTATTTTCCTAGATGAAATAATAGTCATTTGGTTAAAGTAGTGTTATTTCTCCAGAGCCGTAGCCCAGATGTCATCTGAAGGCTGGTCGGGGAGAACCCATCCCTGAGGAACAGCGCTACCGTCCGGGTGTTCTGCGGGAACCAGGAACTGATCCCATTCCCTCCTGTCAAAGGCCATAAAAATTCGATATTTACGCAGTTATTTTTAGTTGTTTGCAAAAGTTATTTTTGGTTAGAAAACAAACCTTATTTGTATTAGCGCAGGAAGGGAGCGCTCCGCCTGTGTGTAGTAATCGTGGAAGGGCTGAAGAGGATGATCGGGTGGTAATTCAGCTTTGGAAACAGACAGAAACATACTGTAAAAGACTTACAATTACACATTTTTTTTGTATTTGAACTTGTGTGCTGTTTGTGACACTCCTTTCATTTATCATTGAGTATGCATGACAAATACTGCCAACCTGTGGTGCCTGGACCAGAAACTGTATTTTTATATCCATCAATAACCCCTTTAACCCCTCTTAAAGTTCTGTTCAGGGTCTGTGAAACCCAAAGGACATGGCAAAATAAATAAATTCAGGATCCCTGTTATAGTTTGTTTGTGATAAAGACCAGCTGACTCTACATTTTGCCTTGCGTGTAAAGCCTGTATGGGAATTGTATGGGGCTTGTGTCTTGTCTCGTGGTGTATTCACACCAGACGCGAATGAAGCGTTAAGCGCAAGTGATTTACATGTTAAGTCAATGCAAAGACGCAATAAACATCCCTTTGGGCTAATGACGCAAATTGCATAAGTGATGCAGCGCGAATTGAACGTAACACGTAATTCACGCTAGTTCAAAAATTTGAACTTTTGCGGATATTTGAGCCACGTTAACCAATCAGGAGCTTGCTCTGGTAGTGACGTGATTACGACTTAGCGAGCTGAGGCTTAAATACAAAACAACAATGGAGGACAAAATCAACATCACTGTATGTGGACACCCAGAGCTGTACGACACATCTTTGTACTTTTATAGAAACAGGAATAAAAAGGATCTTGCTTGGGAAAAAGTGACTGAGGAGGTCAGACAATCTGGTAAGTTGTATAAAACGCTCTTTACCCAATTTGAGCTAAATATATACCGTATTTTTCGGGTCTATAAGCCGATTTTTTCCTAACTTTTTTCAATACAGCCGCAAAAGTCCGCCATATGCTGCTTCTGTATTTATGTAATTCAGGGGATTGAGTGATGCGGAATGATAAGTATGAGAACTTCACGCTAGTTGGCTTGTTCAGTTAATTTAGACTATTCAACCTTCCAGGTAAGTTCTGTGTGCTATGGTTTATCGTTTAAATAACTGATAGTATTACTTTAACATACAGACATCTACTCAGCCTGCTGTTGTTTAGTAGAATAACTTGCCTTTCCATATTAAATGTCTGTTCTTCGGATTGGATTTTGTGATATAATTTTCTAAATAAACTCAACGTATAGTCCACTGCGACTTGTATAGTCCACTGCGACTTGTATATGTATTTCATCTTAATAACGCATTTTTGAATGATGCGGCTAATACTACTGTGTAGTTTATAGTCCGGAAAGTACGGTAAATAAATAAATGAATGGATAAATGAATAAATATCTGATGCCCAGAATGCCAGACATTTTGACGCGCGAATGCCAGACATTTTGACGCGCGAATGCCAGACATTTTGACGGCAGAATGCCAAAAAATTTTTTACGTGCGAATGCCAAAAAAAAATTTACGCACGAATTTCAAACACGAATGCCGCAAATTTCACACGCGAATGCCGCAAATTTCACACGCGAATGCCGCAAATTTTAAACGCGAATGATGCAAATTTCACACGCGAATGCAGCAAATTTCACATGCGAATGCCGCAAATTTCACACGCGAATGCCGCAAATTTTAAACGCGAATGACGCAAATTTCACACACGAATGACGTGAATTTCGCGTGCGAATGATTACAAATGTTCAATCGTATAACTACACGCAAATTGTTCATCCGTGTCTGGTGTAGACGCACAGTCAGTATATGTACTGTATTTAAACCCCTAGTTACCTCCAAACAGCATCGACTCGACCTCTCTCTTCTTCTGCAACAGCTTCTCCTTTTCTTTTTTCTGACGTTTCTCCCGATCACGTTTCCGCTCTTCCTCCTGCTCGCCCTCTAGCATTACCCTCAAAGCTTTCTCCTCTACGGCATAGACAGCTGTGCGTTTTTGGATCAAGCTCCTCAGACGCTCCAGGTGACCCTCAAATGTCACATCACTCTCCTTTTCTGGGAACAGGCCTGTTTGAGAAAAAAAAAAAGAAAGAACGATCATTCAGTTGTATGTATTCATGACACGTTGATCTGTTAACACGTCACTATTGCATTACGGGGTTGTTTCCCGGACAGAGATAAGTCCTAGACTAAAATAAATGTAAGAGCTGTCCAAACTGAAAACAACTTGCACTGACATATCTTAAAATACATCAGTGCCCTTTGTTTTGCCTCAAACTAACTTAAAACTAGTTATATTTCATAATAATATTTCATAAGGCCTAGTCCTGGCTTAAGCTAATCCCTTTCCGGGAAACCACCCCTATATGTACCAGACAAGGTGATCAGATGTGGTTTATTTTAACATTTTAACACTGGCAGTTCTGGCTCCAAATTTTGATTGGATAAGCTGCATTTAAAGTCATTGTAAAATGAGCAATAATTTTTCAGTAATATATACTGCAGTAATAAACAGGCAACAGTTGCCAAACAGATAACAAATTATTTCACGTTGTCACACCACAGAAAAATTTGTTAATAATCACCCAGACAAATGTGAATGATAAAAAAACACCAAGAAAATAAAATATGTTATTAAAATCTTGGAAAAACAGGCAGGATTCTCTGCTCTCAAACGCTGGGGCACTGAAACCACGCCCACTGGCTGGAAATCTGCCGTCTGGCTTTCCAATATCGCTACAATTGAAATGAATGCTTACGTCGCGATTGTGTTAGTGGTGTGGCCATGCTCATTGGCTCAAGTGCGTAATCAAGCAACCGATTTAGCCCCGCCCATATTATCCTGATTTTTCGCATTTGCATTTCATCAGCTAATTTGCATTTTAAAGGACACACCCACAAAGTGGCAATTTTTACATGTTATAATAAATTATCTGTTGGGTATTTTGAGCTAAAACTTCACATATGTACTCTGGGGACACCAAAGATATATTTTACATTTTAAAAAATCTCTTAATATGACACCTTTAAATGCCTGGTGGTGCATTGTATCAACACTAAATCAATGCTTTACCTCTTCTGGCGGCAGCCTCTTTCCGAAGTTTTCTCAGCTTTTCCAGGGATTTAAGTATGTCCTGCATTCTCTTGGAATCTGCTTGTTTCTTTCTGACTTCTGAAAGCACAGCGTCAGCCGCCAGCTTCAACTCTTTCTCCTACATTAGAACAAAATGCATGCTTTATATCAATAATATCTACTATTCCATTCACATTGACATCCATGTGTGTGTGCATTTGCATTCAATACTCGTGCGCCCCCTGTTGGAAGAAACACTTTACAAATCTTGCTCTCACCCTGTTTTTCTCCTCCACTTCTTGAAGGCGTTTAATCTGCCATTTATCCACCTCCGCCTTCCGTTCAGCTCTTCTAGCCTCTTGTTCTTGCTTCTCCTCTCTTTCCTCCATCTTTCTTCTCCTTACTCTTGCTCTTTTCTTACTGATCAGCAGCAGTTTCCTCTGGATGCTGCAGAAAAGCTCAGGGTCCTTCAGGTCTGTCATACTCTCCTGTATGATGTTCTTCAACTCTGTGGCTCTCGAGAGCATTTCAGTCCAAACACTTTCGTTCTCCAAGTTCTCCTTCAACATCTGACACACTGCATTTAACTCAGACACCATGTGAACGGTCCCATATAGCTTCTTTTTAAACTGAGAAATTGAAAGTTTAGGCTTTGGAGGCTCGAGTGGTTGATGTTTTCCTCTCTGAAGCAGGAAACTCTGAAGCCACTGCTCATCTCTCAACCGCTGCCTTGATTCTTCATCTGATGCTGAGATGCTCTTGGCTTGGTCCTGGTAGTCATCTGGCCACGGTCTGTTAGCGATTGGGTAGTTCTGGTTGCTGGAGGCGTCTGGCCTAAAGCTGGACTGATATGATGTTGGAGCTGAATGTTGGTTTGGTGGGAAGTGTCCCCTGAAATGGGAGTTTGGGGGAGTCCACTGGTTTTGAGTCCACTGTTGTTTGTCATTGTATTGGGGTGGTTCAAGGGTTGGAGGTGGTCTGCTGGGGTCAAAGGCTGGATACGGTGCACCAGGGTTCACGGTTGGGAAAGGTGGCCACTGATGCTGTGCTGTCGTCGGTGGTGGTGGGTGCTGATACATGCTCCATGTGTTTCCAGGTCCGGGTGCTGGAGGTATTGGTGGTGGTCCTGTATAAACTCCGCTGTCTAAACCCGCTGGGTTATTAAAGGGAGGCGGCGGAAGATTTGTGTAACTGTATTGTTGAGAGTTATCCATCATTTCATCGTAAAATATGACGCTAAAGCAGTCAGCTGTAACGCGCTTACAGGCTGCTTCTCGAAAGCGGAAGTTGTGAGGGAAACGCTTCTAGTACGCCTTCAAAATAAAACCGTTACAAATCATTACGAGTCTTCAAATTTTAATTAAAAGTTAGAGGAGGTAATGGAACATATGTTTGAATACGACATTAATGTTGTGTTAAATTACAAAAGAATATTTTATAAAAAGGAGATGTGTTTGACTTGAAGGAAATGAAGCCCTGCGATTGGCAGAAAGATGACATCACGGTACCGCGAGATCACGTCAAAAGCTCAGCTATTAAATCACTCTCGCGATACTCTCATGTCATAGCCTCAGAGTCGGTCTGCGCGCGTGTGTAAAATAATGGATTTATATATTTATTTAATTCAGCCTTTGTGTCCCTCGCTGTATAAATCAGTTTATTCAAAGCATTATTCTCAAATTTTAATGTATTTTGAGCAATACTCTATTTTATGATATAACGTTATTTGGTTATTACGTTTTATACGTCGTTTTTGTTTAATATATCACCTAATTTGTAATGAAACTATCATCTATGATTTGGTGATTTTCTGCTCAATTTCACCTAATAATATTTATCTGATAAAATGATTATTATATTCTTAGCTAGATAATCTAATTTTGTTCATTTAACTGCCAAATTAAAGAGTTAAATTGTGATATGCACCACTTTTAAATAAATATAACTCTGGCATTCTTTGGTCTAAAGCAAAATCCCCATCTCTTTTTTAAAAAGACACCTTAAGGTTTTTTCACGAGTTGTGAATATTAATTAAAAAATAATCAGTGTTGGGGAAGGTTACTTTTAAACGTAATGCATTACAATATTAAGTTACTCCCAAAAAAGTAACTAATTGCGTTACTTAGTTACTTTTTATGGAAAGTAGTGCTTATGTTACTTTTGCGTTACTTTTTCTTGGTTGAGGCTTGATCTCTTTCAGATCTTGCAGGTGTTTTTATAACCGAAAAGTTCTGCATACAGAAATTGCATATTTCATCACAAAAATGTCAAACTCTGACCTGCTATCACAGTTTCTGGCTGTTCCCACACAGGAGTGTAGGCATAGAGTGCATAATGTGACTACGTTTAGTTTAATTCAGTACATCTTTTTTATTGAATGAATTAAACTAAAAAAAGTAACTTGCATTACTTTTTTGAAAAAGTAACTACAATTTTTATGTGTACATTTAAAAAGTAATGTGTTACTTTACTCGTTACTTCAGAAAAGTAATATTATTACGTAATGCACTTTACTTGTAATGTGTTACCCCCAACACTGAAAATAATTATAACAGTTTAAATCTATTTTAATAAATAATGCAATAAGGTATTTTATATTTAAAAACATAAAAATGAAAACGGTTTACACCAGAAATTAAATAAATAAATACAGCCACAAGTTTAGTCTCAACTAAACCAAAATTTCAAGTTTAAATCAGAAAAAAATGTGGTTTCTATCACACTTTTAGTGGTTTTACCAACAAAGGCCACTAGGTGTCAACAGTTAGCTGCATAATCTTGTCACAAATTAATAAATTACTGTCAGTGCATTATTATTATTGCAAAGATGTTTTGAAATATGAAAATTACATCCTTAGAGCTTTCCAATGATATAGTTTGTCAAGATTATTCCAGATTTATAGGGAAATTGTGTTATAAATTAAGTGTTATAAACATATAATCATTCATATGTATTCCTACGGGGTCAGTGACATTTTAAAAAAATGACATGAAAACTGCATTCCTAGAGCTTTCCAACAATATATAGTTTGTCAAGATTATTTCAGGTTTATAGAATATTTACAAATAAATATGTAATAACGCCTTAGGCCCATCTGTTGGCCGGTGACATTTTAGAAATTACTAAGAAACAGTACGTAAGAAATTTATATCAATTAATCATAAAATGGCCCTGATGTGTCACTAGACATTAAGAAATCATTTTCATTTCAAATACTTATATCACTGACAATAGTGGTCCGGACAGGATATTGTCATTTAAAAAGTGGAGTTGCAGCCCTCAACTGATGTTTATGTTGTCATGTTGTGTATTGGTCACCAGTTGTGTGATTGCAGAACCAGTGTTAGCCAATCCTTTTTTTGTGAGTTTTTTTGTGATTGTTGCGGGCAAAAATCCTCGATTTTGCGGCACATTTTCTTAAAAATGCGATGGAATATGCGGGATATTTATGCAATTTATGCGATGGAATTGTGGGAATTTGCGAAAATTGCGAAACTTGCATAAACTGCATAAACTTGCAAAAGCTGCAATGATGTTCACGTCACAATCACGTCACTTCATAACGTTCCCATGGCAATAGAGGACACAGCTGCGCTTTTAGGAAGTAAATGCAACATTTTTCAACTTTCTGCTAATATATATGTGACTTTTTGCTACGAAAATGCGGAGATTATGAAATCATGCAAGCCCCGCATATTTTGTGCGCGGAAATATGTAATTAATACGGCGAATGTGCGTCGTATTTGGAAAAAATGTAGCCCCGCATAAATATGCGGACTTTGGCTGATTATGCAATTTTTCTGGAGAGACTGGTTAGCCACAAGTTTTGTTATTGCAGTACCAGTTTTGGCCACAATCCTACATACTGTTCCTTTAATACGAAAAGACAAAAAAAATTTAAATATGTAATGTCAAACGTCCCACCTGTGGGACAGTGACAGTTAAAGGGTTTTAACCACACAGACACATTATTTTCAATTTATTCCATACAAAAGTGAACTTATCCCACTTTGTACTTAATTTGAGTTTAATATACCCTCTAACAAACAATAAAAAATACACACTTTTATTACAATTTAAGTAGAAGAGAACATTATTCATATTTCCATGGTGAGATGTTGTTCATGAATTACCCAGGAGAATTGGTAAATAGCTTACTGTGTAGAGAAAGCCACTGCACTGTCACTGAACCTGTTTCCAAGTGAAGTCGCTTGTTTTACACTTTTGTGATTGGCCTATACAGATCAATCCACTGTTCGGCTGTTTTGTGAATAAGGGAAATTATGACACAACGATCCGACATCAGATTATAACAGACATGTCCATGAAATATCCTCTAAACCCATTTACTGATTTTTTTTAACCTAAACACAATAGCAGCTTGAGTTTAATAGCGTAACCGGACATGAAAAAAACCTTGCTTCAATCTAAACAACAAAGAAAAAAAATTGCCAAATTTATGTAAATTCACTCACATGAACCCTAATTTAATTTAATAGACCTTATAAGCAACAATACTGCAGAATGAGATGATTTAGTTGTAATTGTGGTTCAACTACAAAAAATGTTTAGTATTGGAAAACATTTTATGCAGTCATTGAGTGATTGATTAGGTTCATAGAGATGAACCTTAGTTAGGACATCTATTAATAGTACTGTCTGCCGAGTATAACCAGTGCATGACCAAATGTGTAATTCTACTCCAAGCAGGGCAAAGTGTGACATAAAGTATCTGAAGTCAAAATATATTACTGTACGTTAATGAGCCCTCCTTAGCTTTCATCTCTGTTGTCAAAACAATCAAACAGTTCATAAAAATCACTTGCATCATCAAGTTATTAAGAATAAAATAAAATGTTTTTTTTTACATTTCACGAGGATTAGCTCTCTCGAAGAGGCATGGTGTCAGGGGCATTCGCTTGCTTTCAAACACTAAGCCATAATTCATTACTATGAAGGTAGAAGTGGGTGTTAAGGATTACAATTTTCCAAAGTGACTAACAAATCATCACAGGCGTACAGTGAGTAACTCGACTTGGAAATGGACCCTTAGAAGAAGATGAGCTGGCTAAATGATCGGTGACTTTAGTTTTTAGCTGCATCGACTTGTCTTGGCCAGTTTTCCTCTTCAATCCCAGAATCATACTCCTCCTCGGAGGACTCTTTAGCTGCAGCTCTGAAAGGAGGGAAAACCAAAAAGTTAAGGAAAAAAAATCAATTACGTATGTACAAGCCCTTAACCGGAGTCCACAGATTTATTTTTACTTGTTTATGTAACATTTGTGGATAGAAAACATAAACGTGACTCGTGCTGTCTAATGGTGCGTTTACGCCAGCGTATGTTTTCAATTGTTTCCAATGGAGCCGTTTTTTCTATGCAGAGTTGAAAAATGTTCAACTTTGGGTGAAACGTTTAGCGCGGCGCGAATGAGGCGTTTAGCGCGGCGCGAATGAGGCGTTTAGCGCGGCCCGAATGAGGCGTTTAGCGCGGCGCGAATTGAGCATCTGGCGCAGTACGCCCGAATGGTGCTTTTTGTGCATTTTGCGTTTGACGCCCGAGTTGAAAATTTTGAACTTTGGCGGATTTTTGTGCCGCGTTAACATATCAGGAGCCTGCTTGCTGCTGCGGCGGCAGCCCCGCCCGGAGTCACTCATTCAACATGAAGGAACGCTTGATATTGTCCGTGAGCAGTCACCCGGAGATATACGATATGCTCTTATTTCTATAGCGACAGGAATAAAAAGGACCTCGCTTGGAAGAGTGTCAGTGAGGACATTGGGCAAGCTAGTAAGTTGTAAATACTCCTTTTACTTTTGAGTCACATGACGTTTATCGACCCGCGGCATTCCCTGCCGTTTTTTAAACCTAAAACAAAAGTAAAAGTTGACCAAATACAAATCGGTAACTCTCTCAATAAATGCGCAATCAACATCAGCCATCTTGCAAACAGACAACAGGCGTCAAATGCTTGCTTTTTCCATGCGTCTACTTCGCTCTAGATGCGCAAATGCATTCAAACTGTTCAAGCGGCAAACTAGGCGCGATAAACGCGTTTTTAACGCCTTAAACGCGGATGGTGTAAACGCAGCATTAGCTAAAAAAAGAGCCCAAAGTCGACATCCGCGCTGTATTCAGTCGCGTTTTAACACTTTGGTGTACACGCCCCCTTAATGAGTCAGAATGCATACAGTCTAAGGGGCTAATCACACCAAACGCTTGGAAATGCAAGGGGTGACACACTGCCTTTTTCTAAAAAATAGCAGTGCAACCCGGCTTTTTATATTGCTAGGCAACGTGCGAGTCAGCTGTCTTGTCAATCAAATATTGAAGCGTGAGCGCTCTTTTGCTGTTAACTGTCACATTAGCAGAAACTTTAAAAGTGGGCGCTTGCTCTGACCTTATTTGAGGGTGAGAGGTGCACAAACACGCAGGAGAGAATGAGTGAGTTGAGTCCGGTTGATCTAAACAACTGTAAACATCCGTCACCACAACGTAAGGCCCGCCTCTCCCCTTATTCGATTGGTCAATGGAAAGACGCGAATGACGTCGGGTGCTTTTCTGCTCTCAACGTTCCTTTAAAAGCGTGTGCTGCGGCCGGCGGCAAAAACCACAAGCCGTTCGGCGCGCATAAACAGCGCGCAAACGCTCCCTGCCCATAGAAAATTATTCAAAAAAGGCGCCTGCAACTGCCATAAACGCACTTGGTGTGATTGGCCCCTAATATAGAACTACAGGCAAAAGAATGTTGATTTTGGTAAAATTCAAAGAGTGTTTTTATTAAAAATAAGTACTTTCAGACTCCGTCTAGTGATCCCAATGCAACAAATAATAATTACATATCTAAAATTATCTTTCTTTGTAGGTTTTTTGAGAGGTGTTATGAATACAAAGGATGCGTGAAAAGCACTTGTGCGTCTGAGATTTTGGTTTCGGTTTTAAAACATGCAGAAATGAGAAAATAAACTGTGGGCCTGCTTGATGTTACAGGAGTTATTAAATGAGATAAGACACGAATACGATCTTAATCACTCTTAGTTTAACTAGATTTTTCTCAAAATTTACATCAGACAGGTGTAGCTATGTCATTTTCTGTCAGATTTAAACAAATCATTCATCATTTTAAAGATTTTTTAATAGAGAATGTGAAAATAATATAACAAATAATAAAACAATATAACAACAATAAAAAAAATTTAAAAAGTAACTATAAAAACAAGTTGCATGCCCATTGCAATGTTATTGCCCTTATCAATATGCAAACCCTGGGTTTACAAATATGCAGTGTTAAGATTATGAAACCTAAATTCCCAGTATTAATAATAACCCAGAGTAAATGAACAGTGCGCAACATGGAAAAGCATTAACCCAGGATTAACCCATTAATTTGACTTTAAAAAAGATCCTTAGGAACTAAACAGCCACAAAAGATTTGACTAAAAGCAGGACATAAAATAGTCCTTAAATGTATTATACAGTTATACAAGAACCTTATCATGTGTCCTCTCACCTTATGTATTGCGGTTGTGCTTTTCCCTTAACCACATCCTGGGTCAACTCCACAGCCACAATATCAGAATGTGGTACTTCAAACATTGGATCTAGCAGCAGTTTTTCCTATTTGATAAGTATTATATTACATTATTGCTTTAATAATTGAATGCAATAAAATGATTAAAAAATACAATGATTATTATCCCACAATATATTTACTTATAATACAAAGGCTTGTGCCTCGGAACAACAAAAAAACTTGAAAGCAAACAGCAGTTTTTCCATTATGGATCTAAGTCCACGGGCACCGGTTTTACGTTCCAAAGCCAATTTGGCGATGGCTCTCAGGGCTTCAGGCGTCACATTCAGATCACACTACAGCAAAGATGCATAGTGTATTTAGAAACATTTAAAGATTCAGTCTGTATTTGCGCTATATTTTTATTACGTCTTCATTGAAAGCACAATAAATATCTGCCTATATTAATAAATAATGATAGGGAAATAGTACAGAAATAGTTCAGTGATTTCCAAAAGATGTCTTTGAACATTTAAGGGTCGATTTTATTTAAAAATAGATAAATGCGTTCGAATATTTGGTACAAACCTTGTCCATGCTGAAGAGAGCCTGATACTGAGGCACGACAGCATTGCGGGGCTCCGTGAGGATTCGGACGAGCGTCTCCTCATCCAGACTGTGCAGTGGAACGACAACGGGAAGACGTCCAACAAACTCTGGGATCATGCCAAACTCAATGAGGTCTCTAGCCTCCACATGTTTCAGAAGCCTGTCCTTCTCCTCGATCTCGGCCACAGCATCCACCTCACCACCTGTGCTGTTGGCAAGGTCGGCCGCTGCTGCTGCCCTTCTGCCTTTTCCCATGTTAGATGGCGTTCCGAATCCAAGGTACTACACGTGGAATATAAAGTGTCATATATATATTCTTAGGCACTGAATTTGTAAGTACATACAATGGAACTTTCCCGGCTCATTACTTTTCAATATCCTTAAACATTTCCTAACTCTTGAGAAAGTTTCTGAAATGTGGTCTGGAGGGCACATACAGCTGTGTTGTGTATATAACAGTGAAAACTAATGCAATGTAATAACCTAAAGGAAGAATGTACAAAACAACAAAGGGCCCAACATTGATACTTGCGGAACACCATACTTTACCAGCTCTAGATTGGACAACTCATTCTGAACACAAAGTGGTCTGATTGATAAGATAAAAGCCAGTTTAAGGTACTGCCAATCAGAAAACGACACTGACTTTCAAGGCAGCCTTAAGGCCGTTTCACACGGTACGCGGCAAGCAGAAAAATCGGCGCGCGGCTACAGCTTTTCTCATGTATTGAAAGCATTTTGTGAAGCATTTAGTGCAAATACGTTTATCTTCAACGACGCTTGCCATGAAGTGTCATGTCCGGAGAAGGGACAGGATTTTGGGTGCGCGAGCAAGGCACGCCATTGTTTTGCCGCTTTCCGCACGTCACCTACTGAAAAAGAACTAAACACTCCCAGTTGCCACGTACCGTGTGAAACGCCCTTTAAAATTCTGTTCTGCTCTATAACTTCTAAGTTGACAATGATTAATATTTATTTTGTTCTAATGTGAATGAAACCTCTTTGTCATGTGTTAATGTTAGTTTTTATAACACACCTTCTCATTCTTTCTTCTGCTGATGATTCGGTCAAGCCCATTAAATGCCCCAGATGCTACAAACAGGATGTTGGTGGTATCGACTTGCACAGTTTCTCCTCTCAGCTTCCTTGTGTTTTTCTCAGGAACATTAACAATGGTTCCTTCTAGGAGTTTGAGCAAACCCTACAGAAGATAAAAAAAGTGTTTTTTCTCACAATCAGATTTCTGATTTAAATGAAACCAGACTTAAATTTGTTTTGGCACATTAGATTTTACAAAATGCATAAAGCCTCAAGTCAAGTTATTTGGTAAGGTTTCCTGGGCACTGAAATGCTGGAGATGAGACTCAAAATTGTAAACATTGGACTAAAATTTGACAATTTCATGGCACATATAATAAGATAAAAGAACAAAAGTAAAAGTTTTATATTTTTTATTCTTAGTCCAAAAGATCAGTTTTGAAAAACAATAAGGAATTATATACAATGTGGATGCAAACGTATCCGAGTTGTGTTATGATTTGATTCATATTTAATCACAGACCTGCTGCACTCCTTCTCCTCCCACATCCCTCAACTGATGGATGCCAGGAACACTGCCAATCTTGTCCACTTCATCCAAAAACACAATGCCTGAAAGAATTTCCCATCTTTTTAAACATTTGTATTAAACCATAGATCTGTACAATAGAATTTCTGGGCAAACTAGTCTGAAATATATTATAGGCGTTACCTTGCTGAGCTTTCTCAACGACATAGTTGGCGTCCTGTAAAAGTTTTGCGATGACTGACTCGATGTCCTCTCCCACATATCCCGCCTGGGTAAGAGTGGTACAGTCACAGATGGCAAAGGGAACGTCCAGGCATTTGGCCAGCGTTTGGGCCAAAAGGGTTTTCCCTGTAACACAACTCAGTTAAGTTTGCGTTTTCTTCACAATCCTCAGCCAATTATACATTTTTAAATTATATTCTGGTTAAGTTGATATTGCTTTCACTTAACATCAATTCTCTGCAATCAGCATAGAAATCACTGTTCATAAACCAGTTACACAACACGAAAAGGGTTTTCCCGGAGCCGGTGGGACCCAGTAGCACAATGTTACTCTTTTCTAGTTTGATGTCAGTGTGTGTGGAGTCCAGCACTTCTCCTCCTCGCTTTTCTTGAGGTGTCTGCTGGTTTAACTGCTGTTGCATGGAGGCACCCAAAGCGTTTCCATGAGGACTGATCCCAGCGATCTGGAGAAGCTCTAGACAAATTAAACACATACATTATCTGGGTGCAAAACAAAGTTGTTAACATCAGCGACATGTTAAAGACAATAACTTTGACTTGAAAATGAAAAAATGGCACTTCTGCTGAAACTGCATAATTTTTTTGGTTGTTATCAACGTAAATGGAGGTTTGTCTGTGTACACGTTTTTGGATTTAACAGTGCATAGATAAAATGAACGTTTTTATCACACTTGTCATGATAACCCATATGTTAATTAGCATATAATATAATTTTACTGTTTATATCCTTCTGATAGACTTGCACTGTACGTGAATCGCTGTTGAAAAACAACTTTTGTTTGATTTTACAATCTTTCCTTATGTAACTGACAATATGTTAAGGTTAACTTTTATTGAACCAGTAACGTGTTGCTAGGTACAGTAAATCATAAATGATCAACTCTATAATTCATACAGCAACAAGAGTGATGTATACGACAGCATATAACTATAAAAATATGTAATATATCTCACTAGTAATATTGTACACACTGTTAACTGCTGGGGTCAGCGTATTTAGTATGCACAGCTGCTGTGTTTAAGGATTGAAAGGCATATCCTAAACATAACAAAAGCAAACAACAGCCTGGATGAACAAACCAGCAGTCAAACTGGGTTACTAGGATGCTGGGAAGACATGCCGGTATACATACTATTACATGCATTTGAATCTATATAAAGTTTAAACGATGCCACTAGTCTAAATGAACGCATGTACAAGGAAAACAGACACTTACTTGTAAACCTGTATTCGTCCTCTCGTCGTCTGAGCTCTAGCTCTATAGAGAAAGGAGGACAATTATGAAGATATCACTACTAACTTCACAATACAAAAAAAAAACTTGTTCCTAAAGCTAGAAGTATAGTTTTTATGCATATAAAGGGTAAGGGTAATGTAAACCTTTATTACCAAGCTTGTTTATTGCACAAATGCCAAATCACAACAAATGAGAACTTGCAAACAGACATCATCATATTAAAATGTTAATGTATAGATTATAATGGACATTCATCTCTATATTAGGAAGATGAAAACAGCACACAAATGAGTTATATTGGATTCTGAAAAAAATTTTTTAGCTGCTTCCAACTAGGAATAACAAGTACAAATATAGGAACTTTATAGTGTACACCACACGAACTTTATAGCGAAACACGCTAGATGTGTGGTGGGAACTTAGGGAATCCTCAAACATGAGATGATATTAAGTTAATGCCCTCGGCATGTATTACATTCATCGAATAGTTTTGTTTCAAATCCGCTTAATCCTGGCCTCAGGTCATTTAGAAATACAGGTTTGTTGGCAGAAACCACAAAAGCAACAATCTGTAGATTTTTACCGCTAGAGGTCGCTATTACACAACACCACAATAATGTGGCATTCACACCAGATGCGGAAGAGGCAGCAAGCATGAGTGATTTACTTGTTCAGTCAATTTACATGTTAAACGAATGGGAAATGCGCAAGTTGAAAAATCTGAACATTGGCGGATATTCGCATCACGTTAACCAATCAAGAGCTTGCTCTAGCACCTAGTGACATGATTACAGGGAGCGAGCGGATCCGCAAAAGCCCCTCACATCACGCGAATTTCTGCGTGAATGTTTTGAATGACTAGAATTTCACGAGCGAATGAAGCGAGTAAACTCAAAATGTTCAAACGTCCAACTACGCACGAATAGCACGTTTTTGCCGCCTCTACCACGGCTGGTGTGAACGCACAGTGTTAAAGGCGAAGCTCAACCGTGGGTTCACACCAGCCGCGTTTGAGGCGTCAAATTCGCGTATACCGCGTCTAGTTTGCCGCTTGAACATTTTAAATTTGCTCGCTTCATTCGCGTGTGAAATTCTAGTCATCGAGACATTCACACGGAAATTCCCGTCATGGGAGGGGCTTCTGTGACTCCGCTCACTTCCTGTAATTACGTCACTACTAGAGCAAGCTCTTGATTGGTTAATGCGCGTTTTTCTGCCAAAGTTCAAATTGTTTAACTCGCGGGTTTCCCGCAGCAACGCTCAATTCATGCTAAACACATGAATGAGGCAGAATCGCGTCTACTTTGCTAAATGCCTCATTCACGCCGCGAGACCTCCAGACGCATGTCAGCTAGGGCTGCACGATAAATCGCATGCAATACCACGCGCATCACGTCAGTAATGCCGGTTCCTTGATTAGTATTAAATCGCCATCAGCTGTTTTCAGATGGCGCGACATTAACTGCACAGAGCCGTAGTTCCCTGACAATTTGGGCCATATCGCATACATATCGCAGGCGATACGTCCGCGATAATTAATGCGAAATTGCCCTGATTGTCAGGGAACTACGGCTCTGTGCAGTTAAAGCTGCTCCATCTGAAAACAGCTGATGGCAATTTAATACTAATCAAGGAACCGGCATTATTGACGTGATGCGCGTGACAAACACATGCGATTTATCGTGCAGCCCTAATGTCAGCGCATCTTTACATTGACTTAACATTGAAATCACTCTCGCTTGACGCCTCTACCGCGGCTGGTCTGAACGTAGCATAATGACGTTATAAAAGAGAGTGAAAATCCTTGGGAAGTTTTGGGATAATGTAAGTACACAACTGCATTAAGTATATATCACACTGTGCAAGTTGTTTTTGGATATTTTATTACAAAAATCTTGTAAATCGTGGCTTTAAAGATGGAATACGTAAAATTCGCCACTAGATGGCGCCAAAACGGCAATATCAATAAATTACGTTGATTAATGATGCTCTGAAGCAGCATGGAATTATGGGATTTGTAGTCTTTAACTCAACCGCTGATGGCCATTAATCAGACGCGAACGAGAAATCACGTTAACGGATAAGGTAATTAAGTCTTATAAACGTTGCGTTTGATGACATCATTTTATTTCAATATAAAATGTTATATTTGATGTTTAAAACGAAATTGTTAGTCATAGATGTTACAGTATGAGTCAAAATTCGTGTGTTAACACAGCACAGAGTTAAGTGTTCAAACTTACAATCTAAAATGATTTTTCACATAATGTATTGACAGTACAAATCTTATTGATGTCTTTATGATGTAAAATTATGATAGACTGTACAGTACCAAACTCTACTCTATTAGTAAGTGTCTTATTGCTGTACAATACTTGATGTGCATTATATTGTCCGCGGGAAAACGCACTGATTACAGTCTACACACTAATCTTTTGATCAATATAATAGCATACGATTTTTAAAGAGTTACGAATCAAAACAACTCACCCGTCGCGTTAAACACAAGCAAGATCAGCATCTCTGTCTAGTTAAATGTTGTCGTGAAGCTCTCTCTATACAGATAATGCAACACCCATATTAATCCTCATTATTTTTCTCGTCTTGTTCCAAACTCTTCTTGGGTCGTTTGGTTGGCCCGTACGCTTACAGGAGCTGTCTTTGCTGACACAACCAGCGGCAGACGGTAAAGAGTAATCTTAGTCCATAAACAAGCGTGCAGCCCGACCGGCGCTAACGCATACTTTCGCATTTGTACACGACACTGTTGTCATGTGCTTTTTACGTCAGTAAAGGTGGTAACAAAGGGTCACGTGGATATTAACGTCATTGACAGGAGACTGCACTGCCCCGTGTTAATGTTTTGAATGGCAATTTTCTCACGATTTACAAGTAGTTGAAAACATTACAGATATTGATAGTAATCAGTTGGACAAAATATTTAACACTGGCCTAGTGGTTTTTTAGATATTTTACTGCAAAAATCTTACAAATTGCACCTTTAAGAGTATGGTAAAAATGCTCATTTACAAAACACCATGTCAGACGCACTAATCTTAAACGCACCAAAAGCCACGAAATTTTTCTCTGTTTCCCACTTATACAGTGAAACCTTTCTGAGGATACCAAAGTGAATATATATCCAGCGTAAAACTAATATACAAACTGAATATGTGCTTTGCAGGCGTTTTTTTATTCAGCAGTACAAACCTCGAGGGGTAAGAGAGGCCTGTTTTTCCACCTCCATCTGCTGGGTTCTGGTGCCTGCCGGCATGTTGTTGTAGATGCGTTTGTAATGGTTGTACACGGCCACTGAAAGAACCTTCTTAGCATGATCCTGACCCACAACATACTTATCAAGATAAGCATAGATCTGCAGAAAAACAAAAACAGAGGTCACATGGTAACCATGACCAGAGGTCATACTGTAAAACCTCAAAGTTTATTGAACTCGTACCTTTTTAGGTGGTGGAGGGGGTTTCTGCTGGAAAGCCAACTTGACGGCCTCCGCCGCCGACTCCGGGTCTTTACTCAAGCTCTTCTTGGTGTCGGTTTCAGAAAGCACCACAAAAAAGTGGTGACATTTTTCACATTTCACAAAGCGGGTTGATGCTGCCAAAGAGAATTAACATCTTATACAGAGCCAACGGTTTTTATATAATGAAACAAAATCCTGCCTGGTCCTGCCTTCAAGCGCACCTAGCGATATATTGTTTCTGCATGAATTCATGTGAAAATATGTTATGTAAAAATATTGAATGGATGATCTGAATAGCTATAAATAAATAAACATAGCACATGCATCCCCGTTTACACGACTAGTGCAAATGACATAGCAATGAAGGATCATGAGTCATTATCATGTAACTATAAGCTCTCTGTCACTTTCAGTTCAACACGAAATTATTCAAATACAACACTGCCATATTAAATTACTTTGCAAAATCGTTTACACCAAATTACGGCAGAATTGCCTTCTACCATCTTAAATGTTGACTAGTGATAGACCCATATATTGCAGTGACCGATATTTGCCATTTTTTATTATCAGCCAATAAATCTTTCTGTTCCTTAAATTTGTTGTTCCTAAAGCCCAGAGTATAGTTTATACATTTAGGCGAATGCATGCGCACAGTCAAACGCACAGCCTTGCAAAGCATAGTTTATACGTATACACAGACTTCGATGCATGTGCATTGCGACAAAATGCAATACGTCTACTGGGCAGCACACTACATTCTCATATACGCGCATGCGCGACCTACACGTACGATGTACGTGCGATTACATGTACAGCAGTGCACATACATGTACTATTCTGATGATGAAATTTGAATGCGGGCCCTCACCCATGCGTAAAAACTGTATTTCCAGCTTAATGAAAAATCAGTCAAATGTAAAGCCAAAGTCTGATAGACAGTAAAATTACCTATTATTATTCACTTATTATTAACGTAATTTTATGTTGTGTTACACAAAGCAAAAGAAAAGTCTTATTCAAACAATACCATGAAGTGTCAACTCCGCAGTACAGGGGATATGTCTTGTAAAAAAAAAATTCTAATTTACTGCTAATTAATTTTTTGTCATATCAGCCTCATTGCTTTCTCAATATCGGTCACGGCCATATCAGTCAACTACTATTGACACATCCCTTTCAATTTCACATAGGGTATCAATAAAGATACAGATTGGGTTTCCATCACCCTGAATTTATGTGCATTTTAAAGTATCGCATCAGAAACGAGAATAGCATTCACTTAATTCGCAAAAAAGTTTTTACGTTCGCTTTAGGTGGTTTTTGACTTGTGCGAAAAAGAGTAAATGCAAATAATGGAAGATGGAAACAAATTTTTTTTTTTTGTGAATTTTGAAAAGATTTGTTTCACGTTTGGATGAAAACCCAGCTACTGTTTCCCACAGGTAAATATGACATTTGCTTCATATGACTTTTTTCTTTAACAAAGGATTCACATAACTCGTCTGGGTAATATACTAATGCCGCAATAGCTAGCCTGTCTGGAACCGAGCATATATTAAAATTTTCTGTGTTTCCCCTGCTTCTTTTAATGTAAAGCTGATTTGAAACAATTACCAATTGTGAAAAGCGCTATATAAATACAATTGAATTGAATTTGCACGTAACTTGAAACTGCAATGTCTTCACTTAACGGCTATATTAAAAGATGCATAAATAACTTGCCTAAACAATTAGGTCAATAACAAGGGTCTCTGACCTTTTTGTAAGCAAGACCTTTTTTGTTTTATTTGTTGATTTTATTTTACTTGTTGATGTGTTTTATGATTGTTTAAAATTTCAATATACACAAAAGAAGCTAAGCTAAAATAAAAATTATGTAATAAATAAATATTAAAATTGAGGCTATTTTAGAATGTGCTTTGGCGAGCATTTGGGCAACTCTCAGACTCCGTGCGGGCAACCATGTTGGTGACCACTGGTCTGTTATATCTGAAAATGTTTTACTCTAAACATTTACTTTTAAAAAACCACTTCGCTACTTCAGGCACCACTAGAAAAGCAACAACTACATGATTTATATTTAGCACTGAACAGTTAGTCCCGTGTACACTCTGCCCTAGTTACACATGCTCAAGGACAGATGAAACCACAACTATTTGGAAAGGTCAGTAAAAACCGTAATCTCCTCGCACACAGCAGATAAACATTTACACGGATAACCGTAAAAATGAAGTACTCACAAACAAATGTTTCAACGTGTGTGCAAGGATCTCCACATTTGGGGCATCGCAGCTGACTTCCTCCTTTGCCCGAGTTATTCGAATTGGTTCTTTTTCCACTTCCGTCACCAACAGATTTCTGACAAGGAAAACAAGGTAATGAATGTCCATTGTGGCCGGGTTAATCATTTCTCACGGTGCCTTGTTGACAGACAACACAAAGTTGATTAGTATTACCTTCCCACCATCTCCATCTTTTATCCCATCTTTCGAAGCGTAATACACGGCTGTCTCCGAGAAGGACCTGATAGGGATACGACGTGACACTCGAACCTCGTGAGCTGCCGGCCGGCTCAGTGACAGTAACTGGACTCTGGATCCTGATATTCCTGTCATAAGCACAAAAAATAGGAATTGAATAAATGCCAAAAATTACACTTTGTTAGAACAGAGTTTGTATAATAGGAAAATGTGTTTAAGTGTTGGTATTTGGAAATACACTTTTTATAAATAAAGTCAAATATTAAGGTATTGATAGAGATTTTGTATATTAATGACTTTAGGACAAGCCATAAATTAGATCATAAATTACTGGTGATAAATGTATGTTAAGTTGTGTATGTACATTTTAATAAATATTTGGTTACAATATTTACTGTACACTATTGCATCACACATTAAACAGAGTCCACTCTTCACAATATTGCTTCATATTTTTTGCATCAATTCTTGACTGTCAACTGTCTAATATTTTGTACCATATATTCACTTTTTAAAACTGGTTCTTATTTTAAATGTACTCTATAAATATGTATTATTATTGTTGTTGTTATAGGTCACTCGCATGTTAGCCACCTAGCAGTAACAGTGCTAAGCAATCCAACTAGCCTAAGTAACAAACACACGTAGATATAATATAAAAAACACAAACATAACTCTTTTCTTACCTTTATGAGCTGAATTTAAGATATTTCTAGCCGCTGAAACACATGTACACGACATGTTTCGGGTTTGTTTGTTTTTTAACTGTTGTTTTGTTCGGGTGAATCTGAGGAGCGCTGGATGTTAGCGCTAGCTGATAGCTAACCAACTGAAATCCATTCAATACAGGCCCGAACGATAAATGACGTACAAACGAAACTACTTGTGACTACAATAACAATCAATCAAAGATATTAATATATTGAATATGTTATTTTTGGAAGCGGTTACACGCGGTTGGTCTAAAGACACGTTGTTATCTGATCTAGATACTGTTATAATGAAGTAAACAACCGATGATCATTTGAGTGGAAGAATCGATCTGTGAATCACCTGATTCAAAGAGTCAGTGCGTACGTGCTAAACTGTCGGGTGTTTTATAAACCTTATTATTATGTAATATTGACATGCAGGATAAATGATTGCTAAGCATAAATTATCGTATTCTCTTGCTCGGTGATTCAGTTTACTGCTGAATCAACCGGTTTGCGGAGGTTTCTGATGGGTCTTAAAGCCGTCCTATTTAAAGCCGCCGGCCATTTTTTATACCATACTGTCTGTTATATAATATATTGCTTATTAATCCAAAATGTCTGTATGTCTTTGTGCTTTGTAAAACTTTAACAAAAGTATTGGAGGGGTGTGCAACCAATTCTAATGGTTGAAACTCCTGCCGGACACATTTTTGTCAAATAACCTTGGATCACGTAAAAGACACTTACTATGATATTGTCACAATTTCTAGGAAACATAACTATGAATACACATGGATATATAAAAATAATTATATTAGTACACCAGAATCTGACATTTTCTTTAAAATCGAAACTTAAAAGTAGAGTAACTTTTATTATATTTTATATATTACCCAAGATAAACAAATCCTTACGTATACGCTGTTTCATCTTGAACATACAGATTTGTTTTTGCACACAGCTTGTTATTATTTTGCATACTGTTCTTTTGCCTCGTACAAACATTTTTTTCTGATGCAAATAAAATGGAAATTTTCTTATATACAGCCCTAGGTCTTTAACTAAATATATATATTCTTGCTTCACTTTGAAGCGATATCTATCATAATTTTTTTGTAAATATATTATTTGATATATATGTATATATATTCTTGCTTCACTTTGAAGCGATATCTATCATAATTTTTCTTGATTATGGCATTGATCTCCGCTTAGGTTAAGTGGGCATGCGCGCGTCACAACAGACTCTGGTTGGCTGCTGTGATCGTGACGTGTGTGGGAGTTTGTTGGCTGCGGAAGCTGCTGTCATGTGATTCGGCGCGAGGATACGATGCTTCTCAAATTTGTGGATAAAAAACGTTTAAAGGTGATTATATTTCATTAATATTTATATTCTTTATTAATTTAAGTTGTCTTCTAAGACATTGTCTTCTGATTTACATCGCTATGCGGCGTTTACAAGCGGAAACTGTCAGTATAGCAGGATGATGATGTTGTGTTTTCAAACATCTCGTGGCCGTTTTTTAGTCAGGAGACAATCACATTTTTTTATTGTGTTGCGCAAGAATTGGTTTGTGTGCTCAAATTGCAATTCTGATATTACATTAAGATAATTTTGGGTTTGTCTATTGTGAAATTCATGAAGGGAGTGTAAAATCGATAGCTTGTCCAACAATAATGATCCAAGTCTTCTTTTCCCAGTTATTTAGACTGCAAGCATTGATCTGATGTTGTCAGTTGTTTTGTGGTCATGACTTCATTATCATTCACATTTCAGACATGGAGGAGATAAGAGTGTCTCCTGATTATAACTGGTTCAGAAGCACTGTACCTCTGAAGAGGGTAAGTCAATCCCTTCACTATTTGTGCAAATATATAACCATCACATAACACCAGAATAATACAAATGATATTTAATTTGCATTATGACTAATCCTAACTTTCCTGTAACTCACTTACACCAACTAGTGTTGTACACTTCAAGACCCTAAACTAAAGCCTAAAGATTGTTTTTGCATTGGCTTACCATGACTAACAAGAATGGGTAATATGTCCAGTGACATGATCTCAGTAAGCCTTATTATTTTGTCTATATGACACTGATGATGTTATAAATTCTAGGGCGATTAATTAATCACATACAAAATAAAAGTTTGTGTTTGCATGATATATATGTGTGTGTGTATTGTATGTAATTATTATGTATATAAACACACACACATATATGTATACATTTAAGAATTTTTTTATTTATGTATTATATGTATAATCAACCAATCACATGCCAGTTGCTTTAATGTATTAAGGGGTGTGGTCCTGGTCAAGACAATCTCTTGAACACCAAGAGGTGATTTAAGCAATTTTGAGCGTGGCATGGTTGTTGGTGCCAGACAGGCCGGTCTGAGTATTTCACAATCTGCTCAGTTACTGGGATTTTCACGCACAACCATTTCTAGGGTTTACAAAGAATGGTGTGAAAAGGGAAAAAGATCCAGTATGCGGCAGTCCTGTGGGACGAAAATGCCTTGTTGATGCTAGAGGTCAGAGAAGAATGGGTCGACTGATTCAAGCTGATAGAAGAGCTACTTTAACTGAAATAACCACTCGTTACACCTGTAGTATGCAGCAAAGCATTTGTGAAGCCACAACACGCACAACCTTGAGGCAGATGGGCTACAACAGCAGAAGACCCCACCGGGTACCACTTATCTCCAATACAAATAGAAAAAAGAGGCTACAATTTGCACAAGCTCACCAAAACTGGAAAAATGTTGCCTGGTCTGATGAGTCTCGATTTCTGTTGAGACATTCAGATGGTAGAGTCAGAATTTGGCGTAAACAGAATGAGAACATGGATCCATCATGCCTTGTTACCACTATTCTGGCTGGTGGTGTAATAGTGTGGGGGATGTTTTCTTGGCACACTTTAGGCCCCTTGGGCATCGTTTCAATGCCATGGCCTACCTGAGCATTGTTTCTGACCATGTCCATCCCTTTATGACCACCATGAACCATCCTCTGATGGCTACTTCCAGCAGGATAATGCACCATGTCACAAAGCTCAAATAATTTCAAATTGGTTTCTTGAACATGACAATGAGTTCACTGTACTAAAATGGCCCCCACAGTCACCAGATCTCAACCCAATAGAGCAACATTGGGATGTGGTGGAAAATTGTTTTTACACAATAATTACACATGGTGCACACACATATTATGCAAAAACAAACTTTTATTTTGTATGTGATTAATCTTTTGACAGCCCTAATCAATAATTGTCTTGTGTGTCTTAGATAATCGTGGATGATGATGACAGTAAAGTCTGGTCATTGTATGATGCTGGGCCTAAAAGTATCCGGTGTCCCATCATCTTCCTTCCGCCGGTGAGCGGCACGGCAGAGGTTTTCTTTCATCAGGTGTTGGCTCTCTCTGGACGAGGCTACCGTGTCATCTCGGTACGTTTTGTCACACATCAGTCAACATTTCTCTGTAATTTTTCATCTGCATTTACTATCCAAATGTATCAAATCCAGACATACATTTTTTTTATTATAATATAAAAGTTAAATCAGTTTTATTTCCATCATATTTGATTGTTTATGAGATAAGCCTATTATTTAAACTACTTGTTTTTGCTTTTTTCACATAATGTAACTTGATATTTCCGTTTCCAGCTCCAGTACCCCGTCTACTGGGATCTGTTGGAATTTTGTGACGGATTTAGGAAGCTTTTAGACCACTTACAACTAGACAAGGTATATTGATCTTTTAATTGGACCAATAGGGAATAAGGATCTTTCTTAACCCTTATCTGTGTCTCTTTGTGCAGGTGCATTTGTTCGGCGCTTCTCTTGGCGGTTTCCTGGCTCAGAAGTTTGCAGAGGTCACGCACAAATCTCCCAGAGTCCACTCTCTGATCCTCTGCAATTCATTTAGTGACACATCCATCTTCAACCAATCCTGGACGGCTAACAGGTACAGGCGGAAAAATCGCTTAGTCTGTGTTAAAGTCTCCATCCTTATTTTTACTGAATGATTTTCGTTCATAGCTTCTGGCTGATGCCTGCATTCATGCTGAAAAAGATTGTTCTTGGTAACTTTGCCAAAGGACCTGTGGACCCAAAAATGGCAGATGCGATCGACTTTATGGTCGATAGACTGAGTACTTCTTTATTTTAGCTTTTTCCACGCCAGCGTTTTAAAAAAAGTTCCCAGCCAGCATTCTTTATGATTTTCACAAACGTTTAACGCTTTCCAGAAAATTTAGAATATATAAACATACCATATATCAAATTAAAGAACAGACCCTTTGCTTTAAAAAAAAAAAAACTTTTCATCCTATCTTCATTGTTTCTCTTAAATATCGGTAGTTTTTTATCAAAAAAATAAAATATTTTGAGCAAAAAGCTTAGATAATTGCATTTTTGTTTTAAAGATTCAGAACGATGATCAAAACACACAGAGATTTTACTGGTTTTTTTTAATTAGTGCTTCAGTGTTTAATAAGTTGGGTAGGAGCGCCACTTAGTGGATAATAGCGGAAATATGGGTTGCTGTAAAAACTCGTCATTGGCAGGGAAGCGTTTTCTCTTAATTGACGAGATAACTTTTCAATGGTGGTGAAAGAGTTAAGCATAACGAAACCACAAACGGTTTTGTTGCGCTGACAAAAAATAATGTTTCACTGTAAATCAAGTCATATTTTGCTGAACCTCTATAGTTTGTGAAAATTCATCTTATTCTTGTGAACCCTGTTGATTTGTTTTTCAGCTGGAGAGTCTAAATCAGGGCGAACTCGCCTCTCGACTCACACTTAACTGCCAAAACTCTTACGTGGAGCCTCACAAGATAAAGGACGTTGCCGTCACCATAATGGATGTACGTTTTGCATTTTAGGTTTAACAATTACGTACATGCTTTATATCAGTTTCAATACAATTGAAACACAAATTGTAATTCTTCACTTGGTGCATGTAAGATATTTGACCAATAGGAAGTGGAACTATGTTTTAAGTCTGGTTACACATGCTTCTGGTTTACCTACTTCCCCTACTGGTTTTACATTTGTCGTAGGTTTTTGATCAGAGCGCACTGTCGCACGAGGCAAAAGAAGAAATGTATAAGCTGTACCCAAACGCTAGAAGGGCTCACCTAAAAACTGGAGGAAACTTCCCATATCTTTGCAGAAGTGCAGAGGTTAACCTATACATACAAGTGAGTCTAAAGCAGTGTTTCGCAAACTGGGGTTCACGAATTTGAAAAAAAAATTACAATTAAATTCAATCAAATTTATATAAATACTTTAAAGGGGACAAATCACGAAAATCTGACTTTTTCCATATTTAAGTTCTATAATTGGGTCCCCAGTGCTTCTGTCAAGCTAGAAAATGTGAATAAGATCAACCCAGTAACTTAGTTTTGGTAAACCATTATCTGCAAGCATGTGAAAAGTAGGTAATTGAAATTTTTTGGATCCCCTTGTGATGTCATAAGGAGATCTTTTTATAATAATACCGCCCCTTAATCTGCACTATTCATGGCACTGCTATTTAGGGGCTGTTTACACTTGGTATTAAGATGTGTTTTCATCGATCGGATCACAAGTGGACGAGAGAGACACATGACGTTTACACCAGGTATTTAAATCCGTCTCTTTTGTCCACTTTCGACCGCTTCTGTGCTGAATACTATGAGGAGGTGGTCTGTGAGACGGTGGGCGAGTCTCTCTGCTGTCATTCAAACCCGAGCGGGAGTAATTATGAGTTTATATGGACGCAAACTAATATAATGTCGGAGTGCACTGCTTGTTTAGCAAGTAAACATGCTGCACAGTGTTTTGTACATGAGTATGTAAGAGCTTTCTTTGAATTTTCAGCGCAATTGATGAAATAGGATCGCGCAACTTTCACACGCTTTCAAAACGAAACTACGGAGATCCTCCGCTTTAGTTTTATCAATGAAAGGCTAAAAATAGCGCTGTTCACCGAATGTTCACGCCAGAAGTCAAAAAAGACGTAAAACTTGTGTTTAATACCTCAGATTAGATAAATGGGCGGAGAGAAGGCGGTCGCGTGTGGCTGTTCGAACGCATTCAACCACATGTGCGTTCCGCAGCTCCAAAGCGATCCGATCGAAAGTGGTTTCGACCACCTCTGGATGTGGTTGAAAGTGGTCGAAAGTGGACGAGCTCAAAACGTTTTGAACACCGTTTACACCTGGCATTAACGTCGTCCACTTGTGATCCGATCGACGAAAACACATGTTAATGCCAAGTGTAAACAGCCTCTTAGTGCAGAGATTAGCTCATTTGCATTTAAACAACACACCCAAAAATATATAATAATGCTATAATAAATTATCTATATGTTGTTTTAAGCTAAAACGTCACATACGCATGTCATTATTTGGCATCTTAACCCATTAACTGGCGCTGTCCTGTGAGCGGGACATCTAAGTTTACTTCAATATTTTTTATGTAAATGTTAATCTATCATAACAAACTATATATTTTTGGAAAGGTCTAAGAATGTATTTTTCATATTTCAAAACCTTTTAGTAGTAATAATAATGCAGTAAATGTAATTTATTCATTTGTGACAAGAGTATGCAGCAAACCTCACAGCAAACCTCACTTTTTTGATAATTTTATGTATTAAAAAAATTACTATATTGCATTTTTTATTTATTACAAATAGATTTAAACTGCTATAAAAATATATATATTTTCACCTCCAGACACTTCCGTAAAAAACGTTAAAGTGTCTTCTTTATAATAAGACCAAAATTGTCATGGTTAATTTGAAGGTGTACATCACCTTTTCACCACCCCCCACTCAAAAAAGACTGTGCCACTTAAAGGGTTAAAAAAAGTCTTGTGAAATGTCCCCTTTTAAAAATAGAAAGACTTACTAACAAAAAAATATTTTATTTGCTTAATCTGCATTTCATGTGACCATTACACAACACTACAATATATTAGAAAAATAAGAACTCGTGCTAACTGGACAGATACGTTTTATGTACCAATAAAAAACACCAGATGAAGGTCCAATAACAGGTAATAATAAAAATAACCATGTAAAATACTACTGATAAACATTAAAATGAATGAAAAATAAAAGTTTTTAAAGTTAAACATTAGGGCTGGGCAAAAAAATTTTTTTTTCGATGAATCTTTTTTTTTACGTGGACGATTCAAAATCGATTCTTAAAGCACACAAATCGATTGTTTTTTTTTTCATATTTATTTCCACAAACATTGAACGTAAGATTAAAGTTAATCTAATTACTAGTCTTCTCCACTAGATTTTTCCTTGCACGATGTTACGAAGAAGCGAGAGGGAGCCTGTCATTAATTAATTCAGTCTTAATTCAATATAATATTCTATATAATCTATATTCATTGAGTTGAATCGAAAATCGTGTATAAAAATCAACATGGAATGGAGAATAAAATCGTTTTGATAGCTTGCGAATCGAAATGGAATCGATCTGGAACATCTGAATCGATACCCAGCCCTATTCAACATGCAAATGTGCTTTTAAATGATTGAAACATTAACTTAAAATTTCAGGGGTACTTTTCAAAATTTTGAAAACCCCTGGTCTAAATGATAAAACTGGAGACCTGTTACATGTCTAAATATCAAGGCAAATTTGATTCCTAATATTATTCATGACCCTTTTTAATGCAGTGACATTTGTGCAATAATTGTCAAATTGGTTGAATATTTATTAAACTTATGTCAAATGACACCTGCATATGGTTGTACATATTTTAGTAATTGTAAACTTTTATGAGAAATGCACTCAAATATTTGAAAACGGAAGCAGTTTTTAATAAAAGTAGAGACATTCATCTGCAAATTATAATATTCTCAAAAGCCAAAATTTACTGTTACTCTGGTTTTATTCTGTAGATACATCTGCGTCAGTTTCACGGGACACGGTATGCTGCCATCAGTCCAGAGATGGTCAGTGCTGAGGAACTGGAGGTCCAGAGATCAAACCTGAGCAGAAGTGATGATGAGTCTTAGACCCACAGGCTCCTGTACGGTGTTCAGAGATCATTTGGTATCATTTTTATGACATTAAATCAAATGTGAACGGACTTTAAAGAGCCTATTTTTACTTTAAAATAAACAATATTTTGATAAGTATTGCGAGTGTAAATAAGTTATATACGTTTTCATAGAATGCCATATTTTGACCTGGTTGCCTTACACATCACAAAACCAACATCTTTGTTAAATTGCACTTTTTAACGCAATTGTTTTTTCACCTTCTATACTGTGGTCTTTTTGTTTGTCTTGTTTTCGAATGGTTTGTTTTTATGTATGTCATTATCTGTGTTGTTCATATGAGTCATGCACTGATATACATTGAAAGCCGGATTGTATAAATCTTTCACTTTTTCCAAATAATTCCTGATTTGGAAAGAAATCTTTATAAAATGTGTCATTTATTTGCTTAAGTAAAACTTCTAAACCACAAAAAGGCAGTGTTGAAAATTATTATAGATTTACAGTAACTGTTGATGGGTTACTGCAGTGTTGGGTGTAACTAGTTACTAAGTAATTAGTTACTGTAATTAAATTACTTTTCCCTTGAAAAAGTAAAGTAAGGGATTACTCTTATTTTTCTTGTAATCTAATTACAGTTACTTCTGATGTAACTTAATACTGTGTATGGACTCTAAAACTATTGTTAACTGTAATACAAAGGTGGATTTAACATGGTTTAAGTTTAAAATTCTCACTATTAACTGGTTGATTATTAGCATTAATATTAATGAGATGCTGGCTGTTTATTAATGCTTAGCACATATCTGATTCTGCAAAACCTTATTCTACATCATTTACCCTCCCCATTTCTACCAATACTTAAAATTAACAACTTCTTTAGTATTAATAAGCAGTATTTGGAGTATATTAAGGTAAAAGTAGGTAATAGTTAGTTAATAGAGATGATTGGACCCTAAAGTGGGACCAGAATAATTGATGTACTTTTATATATTATTTTTTCGAGCCATTTCAAGCCTATCCTTGTATCATGTACTAAATAGGATTTAGAAAGTAATTAGTAATAAGTAATTAAATACTTTTTGGAAAGAGTAATTTGTAAAGTAATCTAATTACATTATTAAAGATGTAATTGGTAACTAGTAATTAATTACTTTTTTTGAGTAACTTACCCAACACTGGTTTACTGTAATCTGTACTTCTAAACCACAAAAAGGCAGTGTTGAAAATTATTATAGATTTACAGTAACTGTTGATGGGTTACTGTAATCTGTGCATACATTTAGAGCAGCCTGCTTTATGAATTCTGTGAAACTGTACAAAAATCTCATATCATTTTTGTAAGACAATGTTATTTCAGTTATATAAGAGGGGTTGGATGTTCTTGGTTAGACCTGAAGTGTCGTCATTTTTTTTATTTGCTTATTTAACTTCCTGTGTATCATACACAGATGTCACACATCAAATAAATAAGAATAGGCTTGATCTACCATATTAAACAGAGATTGCTGTATTGTCAATTCACAATGTATCCAAAGAAAATGGGAGGAGATATTAACTTTTGTTCGGATGCGAGTCAGCTCTTTGATGTTTAAGTTCAAAGACATTTAATCCAACAGGAATCCTACAAATACTGTAGAAGTCTTTTATAATCCCCCAAATACTAGCAAGTAGTGTTGTAGTTAAAGGGATAGTTCACCCCAAAATTATATTTGATTTACTCAGCATCGAGTTGTTACAAACCTGTATAAATTTCTTTGTTCTGCTGGGCACAAAGGAAGATATTTTGAGCAATGTTTGTAATCACACCGTTTTGAATCACCAATGATTTTCATAGTATTTTTCTTTTTATAAAAGTCAATGGTGCTACTGCTTGATTACAAATATCTTCCTTTGTGTCCAGCAAATTTTTTTGTACAGGTTTGTAACAACTTGAGAGTGAGTCGCTCAGGCGTTTAGCTGAGCGAATGTACTTCAGGTTGCGATGATCCGTCCAGACAATGAATAAAAAAAACACTGGCTCCCTCGAGCCAATGTCGCCATCCACAGAGCGTTAGACGGATCGCCAAAAGTTCCCGGTTACCAACGTAATAGTTGCGCTTTGATCATCCTGGGGGGAGCGGTGCGACAAGACAGCCCCAATGCCAATATCGGAGGCATCAACCTCAACAATAAACTGGCGTTTAGGATCAGGCGTGATCAGGATGGGTGCGGAGGTAAAAAGTCTCTTAAGACGGTCAAAAGCATTCTGAGCCACCTGCGACCAAGAAAATTGGGCCTTGGGCGAGTAAGGGCAGTGAGGGGGGCCACTACCTGACTAAAGCCTTGAATAAAGCGCCGGTAAAAATGTGCAAACCCCAGAAATCTCTGAAGCGAGACTCGGGAACCGCCCAATTTAGAACCACCTGGACTTTGTGAGGATCCATTCGAATCCCCTACGCAGAAACAACCCAACCGAGAAAGTAACCGACTGAGTGTGAAAGACACATTTCTCAGCCTTAACAAAAAGGTGATTCTCTAGTAAATGCTGCAAAACTCGGCGAACGTGTTGTACATGTACCTGGGGAGACGGTGAGAAAATTAGGATGACATCTACATAAACAAATATGAAAACGTTCAGCATATCTCTCAAGACATCGTTAACTAAAGCCTGAAAGACAGAGGGGGCGTTGACCAACCCGAACGGTAAAACCCTATATTCAAAGTGACCGACAGGGGTGTTAAATGCGGTCTTCCACTCGTCCCCCTCCTTAATGCGCACTAGGTGGTAGGCGTTTCTCAAGTCCAATGTAGTAAAGATCTTTGAGCCCTGTATGATCCCAAAAGCAGACGACATAAGAGGCAAAGGATAGCGATTCTTAACTGTTATGTAGTTCAGCCCCCTGACAATCGATACACGGACGCAAAGACGAAAAGGGAACAATGATCCCCACGTCAAGAGACTCTGTGAGATATCTCTCCAGAGCCTCTCGCTCGGGCGCAGAGAGAGAGTAAAGTCTGCCGCGGGGGGGCGTGGTGTTGGGAAGGAGATCAATAGCGCAATCGTAGGGACAGTGAGGCGGTAGAGAAACCGCCCGGGAACAGCTGAAGACCGATCGTAAATCATTGTACTCCTCCGGGACACCAGACAAATCACCCGGTTCCTCCTGGAAAACAGAAACAGAGGAAACGGGAGACACAGCAGATACCAAACAATTAGTATGACAAGACAATTTCCATGAATGAACAGCCCCTTTGGCCCAGTCTATCTGAGGATTATGAAGAACAAGCCCGGGATGTCCTAACACAATGGGGGTATACAAAAAAAGAAACAGTCTCTTGATGATTACCGGAAACAGTAAGACTAACCGGACAGGTGGCGCGGCGAACTGTGGTGAGCTCTCTGCCATCCAGGGCAAAAACAGCAGCATCAGCTAAATCGACCAATGGGATCTTGTGTTGGTGAGCCCCCCGTCATCGATGAAATTGCCCTCGGCTCCCGAGTCAATGAGAGCGAGACCAGAGGAAGAGTGCCCAACCCAGCGGAGAATAGCAGAGATTGTGGTTCGGGACCGGGGGGAAGAGGAGATGACAGATACGCTCACCAGTACTCCTCCGTCTACTGGCGAGCCTTGGCTTTTAAACTGCAGTTGGAGGCGAAGTGCCCAGTGGTACCACAGTAGAGACGGTTGACAATACGGCGTTGACGCTCCTCCGGAGAGATGTGAACGCTACCCAACTGCATGGGCTCAGCGTCAGCCGGGTGACGAGCAGGGACAGCAGTCGAAAGGGCGTCATAAGCAGTAGAGGAAGTGCGAGACATCGCCCAACCCTAGAGAGTGCGAAACTCTATCGCAAAGTCGGCCACGTATCTCTTTCCCTGTCAAAGAGTGGCGAGGAGACGAGAAGCTTCACTGCCGAAAACGGTTCTATCAAAGACCTTGGTCATCTCCTACTTAAAAAGACTGTACTTGCTGCAGTATGCGGCATTAGCCTCCCACACAGATGTTCCCCACTCGCGCGCTCGTCCCGTGAGGAGGGAGAGAACAAAAGCGGCACGAGCCCGATCCTCGGCATACGTCTGGGGCTGAAGAGAAATGACAACCTCACATTGAATGAGAAAAGCTCTGCACTCAGTGGGCTCACTGGAATAACAGGACGGGTTGTTGACCCGTGGCTCCGCGGGCTGGTGTCGGTTCGGTGGCACGGCCGAATCCTGATGGAGGTGGAGTAAACGGGCAGACAGATTGGCCACCTGAGCAGAAATACTCCCTACCACCTGATGTGCAGCGGCCAGCTGCTCCTCATGCCTGCCAAGCATTGCCCCTTGTACTTCGACCGCTGATAGGACAGACTTCTCCTCTGACGGATCCATATCCGAATAATACTCTAACAAGTAATGAGGTGTGTGTGTGTGTGTGTGTGTGTGTGTGTGTGTGTGTGTGTGTGTGTGTGTGTGTGTGTGTGTGCGTGTGAGCGAAAGAGAGAGAGAGAGAGACAGAGAAAACCAGGCTCATAACAAGTCTGCCCTTAAAATGTCCACCTCACTCCATTTATTATTCTAAATTAGATGCACCTGTTTAAGGTCGTTAGCTGCATAAAGACACCTGTCCACCCCATACAATCAGTAGGAATGCAACTACTAACATGGCCAAGATCAAAGAGCTGTCCAAAGACACTAGAGACAAAATTGTACAACTCCATAAGGCTGGAAAGGGCTACGGGGAAATTGTCAAGCAGCTTGGTGAAAAAAAGGTCCACTGTCGGAGCAATCATTAGAAAATGGAAGCAGCTAAACATGGCTGTAAATCTCCCTCAGACTGGGGCTCCTTGCAAGATCTCACCTCGTGGGGTCTCAGTGATCCTGAGAAAGGTGAGAAATCAGCCTAGAACTACACGGGAGGAGCTGGTCAATGACCTGAAAAGAGCTGGGACCACCATTTCCAAGGTTACTGTTGGTAATACACTGAGACGTCATGGTTTGAAATCATGCATGGCACGGAAAGTTCCCCTGCTTAAACCAGCACATGTCCAGGCCCGTCTTAAGTTTGCCAATGACCTTTTGAATAATCTGGAGGAGTCATGAGAGAAAGTCAAGTGGTCAGATGAGACAAAAATAGAACTTTTTGGTCATAATTCCACTAAACATATTTGTAGGAAGAAGAATAATGAGTACCATCCCAAGAACACCATCCATACTGTAAAGCGTGAGGGTGGTATAGCATCGTGCTTTGGGGGTGTTTTTCTGCACATGGGACAGGGCGACTGCACTGTATTAAGGAGAGGATGACCGGGGCCATGTATTGTGAGATTTTGGGGAACAACCTCCTTCCCTTAGTTAGAGATAGACATTGAAGATGGGTCGAGGCTGGGCCTTCCAACATGACAATGACCCGAAGCACACAGCCTGGATAACCAAGGAGTGGCTCTGTAAGAAGCATATCAAGGTTCTGGCGTGGCCTAGCCAGTCTCCAGACCTAAACCCAATAGAGAATCTTTGGAGGGAGCTCAACCTCCATGTTTCTCAGCAACAGGCCATAAACCTGACTGATCTAGAGAAGATTTGTGTGGAGGAGTGGGCCTGCAGTGTGTGCAAACCTGGTGAAAAACTACAGGAAACGTTTGACCTCAAAATTATTCCAAATATTAACATTGACTTTCTCAGGTGTTCAAATAATTATTTGCAGCTGTATCATACAAATACATAGTTTTTAAATACATTGTGATTTCTGGATTTTTTTTAGATTATGTCTCCCACAGTGGACATGCACCCACGACGACAATTTCAGACCGCTCCATGATTTCTAAGTGAAAGAACCTACTATCAAATGGTGTTTTGGGCATTAGCCACAGTTTTTTCAAATGGTGACTTGCTAGAAATGTTCTAGCGACAGAAACAGAGGAACTTAAAGGGCACATATTACGTAATTTACGTTTGGACATAAATGTGTGTTGGCAGTTTGTGAACACATCAACCCTACAAAAAAAAATCCATCCACTCCTTCTCTTTTAATCCTCATTAAACATGCTGTTTTGATTCTCTTGTTATTATGACATCACACTGATAAAGCCCCGCCCACAGCCACTGACTTACTGGTTAATTGAACCCAAAAGCTTTTCTAAATGTGCTTGTAAGCACGTTGTAGCGCTAATTCTGCTAAAGATGCTATTGTCTCCGAATGTATTCACAGGAATCAGATCTATTTTAAGCAATAAAGCGCTCACTGTCTATTGGTGAGGGAGTGAGGAGCTGTAGCTCATTTGCATTTAAAAGGTACACACACAAAACAGTGCTTTTTTGCTCCCATCCAAATAGGGGCATTTTGGTCATGCTATAATAAATGATATGTGGGGTATTTTGAGCTAAAACTTCACAGACATATTCTAGGCACACCTGATAGACTAATATTACATCTTTTAAAAATTGTTCAACTTCAATGACTGACTGTTCTGTCCTGTTTAATCCACATGCAGGCGCTCTGTTACGGAGAACGAGTACAGCTTCATTTTAAACAAACAGAAGTGATACACATCTAAACGACAATGCCTATCATCTTTACATTTGTAATATACGGTATTAGTACATTTGATTCATTGACTGGAGTCTGACACTTTTTATTGTATTTTTATGTGTCAATATGAACTTTTCAAGACCTGTTTCAGTTCGCCATTCAATTTGAAATTAGGGAGACAGCCCTGAACTCCACAAATACTTCCAAATCAGACCATATTACAATTTAAACATTGAACATCACAACCAATGTTTATCTAGTTCTTGTTTCTGCAGGCCAAAGGTTTTCAGCATATTTAAATACATCAGCTCAGAAATACTGTGGTGGTGTTTATTCTTCTTCTAATGTTGTAGCACCACATACAGTATATAAAAGTGTAACATTTGCACAATATAAAAACAATATACAAAAGTTCATACATGTTACAATTGACCAATATAATTTGATAAGATCAGAAACAAATCTATTATTATGGCTGAAAGTGTTAGGCTTACATCATGACCAAAAAACGGCTGGAATCCTTGATATTGGAGAAAATACACCTGTGATGCTGGAGGTGCTAAAGTGTTTATCCGGAAAATGTTCTCCCTTTTTAGCACTGTGGCTGCATCCTGGATGTTTTCATTCAGTGGTTCTTGTTTCAAGAGTTTACTTCTGTTTGGGGAAAGCCAGACTTCATGTTATACAACATTTTTTGTTAGAAGATGGATCTGCATTAGCCTGCTGTCGCACACTTTCTGTTTGAAAAAAAAAGAAGAAAAGTTTTAGTCAGTAAAAGTGTTACAAATATGAACCCTTATTTCATAGCTCTGTTGGGCAGCGTCCTAACCAAAATGCATAAATAATTTGAATTCATTTCGGATAAAATATCAAGGTTCCCACATCTTAGTTAACTTAAAATTCAAGGACGTTTCAAGGATTTCCAGGTCCAATATCCTCAAATTCAAGGACTAAATGTGGGGACACTTTTTAAGTGAGAGCAAGGTTACATCGTGTTACCTTTACAGATACATTGTTACAGTTCCCTTAAAGGGAACTTGCGCTGCGTCACTGCGGTAACACTTTGGGGATGCCTCCAGGGGTAAGTGCGTCTGAATGTGTATATCAAATTCAACCAATGGTGAGGCTTAACGACAAAGACAGGGTGACGTGGGAGCCAGGAAGTATATCGCTATCTGAAATATTGCCAAAGACGGCGTTACAGGGACGCAGCAAGTATGGCAAGGGAGATGCAGCGTCTCATTCCCTTCTCAGGGAACAACAGTTACATACATAACCCGAGACGTTCTCATGTGTCAAACACAAATATGCAAAAATTCATTTTGGTATGAATCAACATTCGAATACAGAAGATATAAGCATTTAAAGTAAACAGTTTAGCACGTGTGCTTAAAAAGTCTAGAAATTTTATGATATTATCCTACACTACACAGGGAATAATATAGATTTTTTTTCCAGAAAACTTCTTGTATAAAATAGATTCAAGCACTTTCAATGACCTGTATCTACGCATGTATATTTTCAAAAACTTCCCAGGCCCTTGAATTATTTCCCCAGATTCACAAACTTTCAAGGATTTCAAGGACCCGTGGGACCCCTAAAATATGGTGCAAATATTTATATTTTTTGCATCCTAGGATTCCAAATTTTCAAGAAATTTTTATCTCGACCAATCAAACCATACATCAATGGAAAGCTTATTTATTCAGCTTTTAGATGATGTATAAATCGCAATTTAAAAAATGAACCCTTATGAATTATCATGAACTTAAATCGTGACGTCACCTGCCAGATCTGTCCTTGCGATTCCCATCAGACTTTCGTATAAGCCCTTAATGGGGTTTCCACCAGCGATGATCACACCGTGCAGCCAGATCAGCAGCATTCTGTGTCCGTGCTCCTTGTAGCTCTTTGTACCTTTTAAAATTCAGATTTTATTATTATTACTACGGTAAAGATCAACAGCATGCTGCTGTCCATTACACTGAACACAAAGAAGGGCTGCATTCGCTTACTAGAAAGTAACAAAAGGTCCAGTATGCTGGACAGGTTCAATTCTACTATGATGGTATTTTGGACATATACCATAGTAATACCATGTTTATTGTACATCTTAAGCCGGAGTATAGTTTGTGTTTTATGTGTAGTCAAACTAAGCGTATGGTCAAACACACAGCCTTGCATAGCATAGTTTATTTGACTCGTACGTATACACAGACGTTCCACACATACACATTGCAACAAAATGCAATGCGTCTCTGGGCTACATTCTCTTGTTTGCGCATGCGCAACCTACTTGTAAAAAGTATGCACGGTTACCAAAATCTGGCGCGCATACTATTCTGATAACGAAATTTGCATCAGTGCACTGTACGTGGACCTTGTGTATGCATAAAATGGAACTATACACTCACCTAAAGGATTATTAGGAACACCATACTAATACTGTGTTTGACCGCCTTTCGCCTTCAGAACTGCCTTAATTCTACGTGGAATTGATTCAACAAGGTGCTGAAAGCATTCTTTAGAAATGTTGGCCCATATTGATAGGATAGCATCTTGCAGTTGATGGAGATTTGTGGGATGCACATCCAGGGCACGAAGCTCCCGTTCCACCACATCCCAAAGATGCTTTATTGGGTTGAGATCTGGTGACTGTGGAGGCCATTTTAGTACAGTGAACTCATTGTCATGTTCAAGAAACCAATTTGAAATGATTCGAGCTTTGTGACATGGTGCATTATCCTGCTGGAAGTAGCCATCAGAGGATAGATACATGGTGGTCATAAAGAGATGGACATGGTCAGAAACAATGCTCAGGTAAGCCGTGGCATATAAATGATGCGCAATTGGCACTAAGGGGCCTTAAGTGTGGCAAGAAAACATCCCCCACACAATTACACCACCACCACTAGCCTGTGCAGTAGTAACAAGGCATGATGGATCCATGTTCTCATTCTGTTTACGCCAAATTCTGACTCTACCATCTGAATGTCTCAACAGAAATCAAGGCTCATCAGACCAGGCAACATTTTTCCAGTCTTCAACTGTCCAATTTTGGTGAGCTCGTGCAAATTGTAGCCTCTTTTTCCTATTTGTAGCGGAGATGAGTGGTACCCGGTGGGGTCTTCTGCTGTTGTAGCCCATCCGCCTCAAGGTTGTGCGTGTTGTGGCTTCACAAATGCTTTGCTGCATACCTCTGTTGTAACGAGTGGTTATTTCAGTCAAAGTTGCTCTTCTATCAGCTTGAATCAGTCGGCTCATTCTCCTCTGACCTCTAGCATCAACAAGGCATTTTCGCCCACAAGACTGCCACATACTGGATGTTTTTCCCTTTTCACAACATTCTTTGTAAACCCTAGAAATGGTTGTGCATGAAAATCCCAGTAACTGAGCAGATTGTGAAATACTCAGACCGGCCCGTCTGGCACCAACAACCATGCCACGCTCAAAATTTCTTAAATCACCTTTCTCTCCCATTCTGATATTCAGTTTGGAGTTCAGGAGATTGTCTTGACCAGGAGCACACCCCTAAATGCATTGAAGCAACTGTCATGTGATTGGTTGATTAGATAATTGCATTAATGAGAAATGTACAGGTGTTCCTAATAATCCTTTAGGTGAGTGTACTTCCATAACTAAAATGGGACTATTTTTGTAGCGTAAGGAAAGCCTTTAGGGGCGGTTTTCCGGACAAGGCTTATCCTAGTCCCAGACTAAAAAGCATGTTTGAGCTGCCTTAATTTAAAACATCTTGCACTGACATATATTAACATACATTAATGTCAATATTTTGTCTCAAGATGCACACCCGCATAGTTTTTTTTGCAAGGCATGTTTTGTAAAAGCTAGACTTACTAATCTTAACCCTCTCCGGGAAACCGCCCCTTAGTGATTTTATTTTTTGAAAGTTGTGTTGATACCTAGTTTTTCAACTTAATACTTGTATTGTGTGGTAACCGTTTTTTATAAAAACATTAAGGTACTTGAAGTTGTGCTGTATCGTAAATAAGTCACTGCTAAAGGGAGCATAGTTTGTTTATTTAAGTGTACGCGACCCTACGCGCACAGTTGAACACACAGTGTTACAAAGCATTGTTTTTTTTTCATTTGTACGTGTATACTGACCACCTCACACAAGCATAAAAACTTTTTTTGTAAATTAAAGGGGCCATGACACAAGATGTCAAATAAATCTTTGGTGTCCCCAGAGCACATGTGAAGTTTTAGCTCAAAATACTATATAAATAATTTATTATAGCATGTTAAAATTGCCACTTTGTAGGTGTGTGCACAAAATTGGGTGTGTCCTTTAAAATGCAAATGAGCTGATGAAAATCAAACACTGATCACAATGATGGTGGTTTGTTGCAATTAAAACTCAATTGTGCTTTTCTCTGCACTAAATGGCACTGCTGTGGTTGGATAGTGCAGATTAAGGGGTGGTATAATTATAATAAGAGCTCCTTATGACATCATAAGGAGAGCCAAATTTCAAAGACCTATTTTTTCATGTGCTTGCAGAGAATGGTTTATCAAAACTAAGTTACTGGGTTGATTTTTTTACATTTTCTAGGTTGATAAAAGCACTGGGGACCCAATCATAGCACTTAAACATGGAAAAAGTCTGATTTTCATGCCATGGCCCCTTTAAGGAATTTTGATTAAAAAAAGAAACAACTTTTATGCAATACTTCAAAATGCACATAAAATCAGTGTGATGGAAAACCAGCTTGTGACTTATTCCACGACACAGCACAGCCTCTTGTATCTTGCTTGTATTAAACACATATTAAATATCTATGTTTTCTATTAAATGAATTTCATGTAGTCCACCTGTCCACTGGTGTTCAATAGCTCGAATGTGTGCTTCTGAGAAGTTCCAGTGCTTGGCCAGAATTTTCCATTCGCCAGGTTTGAGATATTTAGTGGCCAGTTTCCATAAGATAGAGCGAATGTGTTGCGTCTCCTGCTGATGGTCCTGTTTAAAGCTGACACTGATCAGACACTCAGAATCGCTCTGTACATTCTCCTGTGGTGTGTAAAAATATCAAATACGGCATAATTGTTAAAAGAGAAAACAATGAAACATTTTCATATCTGATGTATTCTACCTTTTCCCATTTGTAAAATCGATCAGCTTTGATAATCATGTCAACGACATTCACGTGGTTTCCCCTGGATGCAACATCTAGTGACGTCTTTCCTTGCTGTAAAAAAATAGTGGAAATTATAGATTTGTCTAATTGTTTTACATATGACATCATGACTTGCACACCTTGTCGGTCAGATTAAGGTTGACTCCGGAAATGAGGATCATCTCGGCGATGTTGTGGCGTCCGTGTTCTGCTGCTATGTGCAGAGCTGTTTGATGGCGCTGTAGGAAACATTTAGAATTGTTGCTTTCATTTCAGGTGCTAAAAAGTTAGCAAAACGTTAAAATAAGCCAGACTCACGTTGTCGCAGATGTCTAGGTCGCATCCGGCCTCGATGAGAAACTTGACTATTTCAGTGGAGTTGTTGAGTACAGCCAGGTGCAGAGCTGAGGTTTGTTGCTAGTAAGGATTTTATATAAGTAGAACTAGTAAAGGTAGTATTTGGGTCAGTGAAACTTCTAAATATTTAATATTATAACTAGATGTGTTTAGAACTAAATCTCAAAACCTACTTCTAAAATGTGATTAAATGTCATCTTGATGTAGGGTGCAGACTGTAAACACAACTTCACGGTGAATGACTGGCCCAAATCTGGGACCAAACAGGGCAACATAAATGTCAAATGTACATGTATTTATATATACACTCACCTAAAGGATAATTAGGAACACTATACTTATACTGTGTGTGACCTAGAGCCAGACCGATAAAGGATTTTGAAGGCCGATACTGATACAAAAATCCGATATTCCGATATATCGGCCGATTTTTTTTTTTCAGAAATGCGCAACAAATCATTAACGGATTTCCCTAACATTAGTTATTTGTGGTTATTTATGAGTTTTAACTCAAATAATATGATAATGCATTTTAAAAAGAAACTTGTTTCTTTTATTGTCTCGTGACCAACTCACCATGAACTCACTTAACCGTTGTTCTCTCTGCCCGACTCTGGCTGGATCAGCAGGTTGCAGGATGTGTGGCATGTTATACACAAGTGTTGCCAACAGGGAGGTTGTAGAGTGCCCTCTGGTGGACAAACTATATAACAGCAACACTCATGACATGGTTGAAGGCTGTTTTTTTAAAATATTCATTTATCGGCCATTATGAATGCCGATACCGATAGTTTGGAAAATGCCTACTATCGGCCGATAATATCGTTCAGGCTCTAGTTTGACCCTTTCGCCTTCAGAACTGCCTTAATTCTACGTGGCATTGATTCAACAAGGTGCTGAAAGCATTCTTTACAAATGTTGGCCCATATTGATAGGATTGCATCTTGCAGTTGATGGAGATTTGTGGGATGCACATCCAGGACATGAAGCTCTCATTCCACCACATCCCAAAGATGCTCTATTAGGTTGAGATCTGGTGACTGTGGGGGCCATTTTAGTACAGTGAACTCATTGTCATGTTCAAGAAACCAATTTGAAATGATTCGAGCTTTGTGACATGGTGCATTATCCTACTGGAAGTAGCCATCAGATGATGGGTACATGGTGGTCATAAAGGGATGGACATGGTCAGAAACAATGCTCAGGTAGGCCGTGGCATTTAATCGATGCCCAATTGGCACTAAGGGGCCTAAAGTGTGCCAAGAAAACATCCCCCACACCATTACACCATTGCATTAATGAGGAATTGAACAGGTGTTCCTAATAATCCTTTAGGTGAGTGTACATAGTGCTTTTGAAGTTTCATTGCTTTACAAGACAGATTAGACAGGGGAAATTATTAAAGTCAGTGTAAAGTCATCTCAGAGAATTGTTTCTAAATGTTAGATGTGCTTCTCTCCCTCAAAGCTTTGTCTACATTTGTGCTCAATCAAATATGAAGTCAAACCTGACCATTTAAAGTCCATTTCCAGTTAAGACTCTCAACTAAAGGTTTTAGTACTCACGGTGTCAACTGAATCCAGGTTGATCCCAGCCTGAACCAACAGTCTGACCTCTCTGTCTGAGCTGTGCTGTGACACCAGATGAAGGGCTGTCCTGTTTCTCTATAGGAACAAACACATTAAAAATATTTCCACTCTTTAAAGGGCACATAAAATGAAAATCTGACTTTTTCCATGTTTAAGTGCTATAATTGGGTCCCCTGTGCTTTTATCAACCTAGAAATTAAAAAAGATCAACCCAGTAATTTAGTTTTGGTAAACCATTCTCTGGAAGCATGTGGAAAAAATAAGTCATTGAAATCTGGCTCCCCTTGTGATGTCAGAAGGGGATCTTATTATAATAATACCGCTCCCTTAATCTGAACTATCCAACCACGGCACTGCCATTTAGAAATTAATTAGAAAATAATTGACAGCAGAATTGAGTTTCAATTTCAACAAACCGCCATTATGGTGATCAGTGTTTGCATTATTAACTCATTTGTATTTTAAAGGGCACAACCAAAAACGGCACATTTTTGGTCACACCTACAAAGTGTCCATTTTAACATGTTATAATAAATTATCTACGTGGTATTTTGAGATTAAACTTTACATATGTACTCTGGGGACACCAAAGATTTATTTGACAGCTTTAAAAGGTCTTGTGAAATGTCCCCTTTAAATGATCAGACTGATGAAAAACTAAGATAATACACAATGACGGTGGTTAAATGTTGATACTTTAAAACTTGCATTGTATTATTTTTGCTATTTTGTAAATCAGTTGGGATTTGTGAGTTGATGAAAAAAATTTAATAATTTAAATAATTTAAAAATTTAAAAAAATCTAAATACTAACAAAAATATATAATGTATTTGTTTATCATGTGACCATTACAGAGCATGCGAAGTGGAGTGTCTTGTATCACACTGAAGGGGCTTATTTTGCGATAACAAAACATTAAATATTAATTTAAAATATTTTATTTGCTCATTTTTAATGAATGCAGACCTTCCATAAGGAAAACCTGTTTACTTTTGGTTTTAAGAAGAGACAAGACGTTCAAATGTCACAAACACACTCTTTGGTTGTAAATATAATTTTTAAAAAACATATTTATATACTGTACCAGTCAAAAGGATTTGCGGCATCCGGGTTACGTGTGTTATCTCGGAATAACGAACCTTGGAATGTCGCAACTGGCCAATCAGAATCAAGCATTTTAGAGTGCCATGTAATAAGTAGCAATAAAAATCAATGTTTTAGAAAGAAAACGTGCTATTAAATTATTTAAATGTTTACTTAAAATCTCGGGGGGTACTTTAAGTGAATTATTTAGGTAGAGTGGATTCAGCTGACAAAAATTTGACAAAAACCCCTGGTGTAAATAATAAATGTACAAGCAAAGTGAACAAAATCAATCTTTCATTGCAGGCAAAATAGATGTACACTGCAAAAAAATGATTTTCAAGAAAACAAAATCTTAGTATTTTTGTCTTGTTTTCTGTAAAAATATCTAAAAATTTTTTAAATTAAGATGCTTTTTCTTAAATTTAAGTGATTTTGTGCATAAAACAAGCAAAAAAAAATCTGCCAATGGGGTAAGCAAATTTTTCTTTCATTTTTCTTGAATTTAGTGTTTAAGAAATTGTTCAAGATTTTTTTTGCTTTTTTTATGCACAAAATCACTTAAATCACTTAAAGCCGCTCTATGCATTGTCTGCGTTTTTGTCAAACAGCGACCCCTAGAGTCGCTGGAGAATACTTGCAACTGTCGTAATTTCCCACTCTAGTACTCCGAAGATAATGACCAGGTAATGTTTCACAATTTCATACAAATATTAGGCTACTGCATAGTCTACTTAAAGGCGGAGTCCACGATTTTTGAAAAACGCTTTGGAAAATATAGCCAATCAAATCAAATGAAATGCCGGGTTGCGTATGTGTGAGGTGGGTCTATCAACAGAAGGTCCAGATTCTATTGGGGTAGGGGCGTGTTTGTTTAGGTGATTTCAAATATCAACATTGGCTTTCAAACATCATGGACTCCGCCTTTAACTACAGATTATGTTAATAGGATAATAAGAAGTTTATTCCAAGTGTAGAGTGCATATAATAATAAAGTACCGCGTTTGCTAGCTTATAACGTTTTTACATGATTGCAGCTAAATCACCAGTAAACATTACAAAATGCCATGACAAAGTTAATTGTGTACGTTGCATTATTTCATAACGTTGTTCGTTATAATGTCACTAGACATGATTATTGCTATTTATCATAATAGTTTGCAAATTGTGCATGTTTACACTATTTACAACCTCTAGGCTTATTTATGTCCTGATCATTATCTGAGATATTGGCAACTGTTGTCATGATAATCGCATGACATACTACAAGCAAGCGCAACAACATACAACATAGACCGCAAACAAGTTTACAAATGAGAGATTTACTTACTAGTCCATCAACAAGATCGCCAGATCAGCATCCCATCCAGTGCTGTCTTTTAGCTCACGCCAACGAGTAAAAACCTGACCAAATTGGACTCTTGTCCCGTTCCTAACGCGGTCAGATTCTCTTTTCCTTCTCTCTTTCGAACGCGCTTTCTTAACTTTTAAATCGTTTAGCCATACGTCTCAAATTCGTTGTTGTTATAGACTTGATCAACTTCATGCAGCGCTGCAAGAACCGACAGCCGGATGACGTCAAAGTGCCGTCTCGGATCATTGTCGCGGTACTTTGACGTCATCCGGCGGTCGGTTCTTGCAGCGCCACAAGAAGTTGAACAAGCCTAACGTGTGTGACGTCGTTGCCGTAAAGCAAGTTGTGATTCTCGCGAGATTTGTCAGGGGTGGTTCTCTCAAGCTTGCATTGCTGGTTTTGCTAGCGGTGTCCTCCCCGAGCTTCAACAGAAGGATGATTCGCCTTACTATGACTTTGTTTACCACTGAAATAACTTTGAAGCTGTTATATTAAGGTAAAATAACTGCATAGTGTGTCTTTAAACAAGACCAAGATACTAAGAAATTGTTTTCTTAAAAATCCTTTTTTGCAGTGTAGGTCCTTTTTTAAAATATCCAAAAGGTTTTAGTTTCATTTTATAGTCAAATAAAATGAAATCAGAATGAATGAATTGCAGCTACGTTCTTCACTATCAACAGATGACGAATCACGATTTGTTTTACGCTTTTCGAAGGCAATGATGGGGGTCTTGATGTAGGCGAGTCCAACTCGAGGGCGAGTCAAGAGCAAGACCAGAGATCGAGTGTCGAGTCCGAGTCCACATCAAGCTTCATCTGGACTCGGACTCGACACTCGATCTCTGGTCTTGCTCTTGACTCGCCCTCGAGTTGGACTCGCCTACATCAAGACCACCTATCATTCTTGGTCTTGACTCGGACTCGACTACAACATTACAATATTCTCGTTCTAAAGAGAAACGGCATTTCTACTTACGTTGGTAGGTTCATTGACATTGCAGCCAGACTCCAGCAGTAATCTAATACACTCATAATGTCCCTCTTCAGCTGCCAGATGTAAAGCTGTCATGCCATCCTGAGGAAACATCAACACTTAAGGTTCAGTTTAATAACATTACAATTAACTAACAATAACCAATACTCCTACTAATCTTATCACATGTCAAGTTCAACATTTAATAAAAGTTCACATTAAACAGTCTGACTTACAATGTTTTTTTCATCAATGTTCTCCCCCGTTTCCATAATCTTCTGGAGGACTTCGCTGTGGCCATGCTTAGCGGCCAAGTGCAAAGCTGTGTTCTCCTCCTGAAGTCACCAAACATCACATTTACAAATCCACTCGTCTTTCCTTTAACTATACAAAATTGGATTTGTAGTAAGAATCTTATGGTCTTGGATCAAGGGTCATGGGGGTCTGGCACTGATCTGGTTCTGTGATATACTGTATGTCTGCTTCTATATTATAGGCAGCCCAGCTTTGGTCTAATTCTGGGTCTTGGGTAGTCTAATATAGGCCTGGGTCTAGATCCAGGCATTTTTGCAATTTAACTGGTTCTGGGTCTTAAAACGTCAGGCATTGATTTTTTTCTTGGTTATATAGTAGGAGGTTCACCATTAATCTGGTTCTGGGTCCTTGAGGTCTGGCATTGATCTTGTGCTGCCTGGGTCATATAGACTCTTGATCTGGGTTATAGGTGGCCTGGTATTGATCTGGTTTTCGGTCAAAGGGAATTTGGCATATGTGTAATTCTGGGTCTTAGGAGGTCTGACATGACATACACATTTACTATTTCCACCCGTTAAATTATCATGATCATTGATGTTTGATAAAAAACAACAATAGTGATTGATTGTTGACCCTGAGTGTCTGGCTTCAGTGTTCTGGTTCTTAGGGGATCTAGTTTCATGGTCTCGACTTGCACATCAAACAGAGTGTTTTGGGTTATATAAGGAAAATAACAATATCTAGCTGTATGCAACATGAAGGTGTAATCTGTGTGTCCTGCTGTCTTACCTTGTCCTTCAGATCATGTGCACAGCCCATACCAATGAGAAACTCCACCACCTCCAAGTGTCCATGCTCTGCGGCCAAATGAAACGCTGTCTTGCCTGACTGGTAAACAGATGAACACAAGTGAGAACGGCACACATTGTCCCGGTGTGCATAAAAACTTTCATCTTTGCATCACGTTATCGGTTGTAAAACTTCACCGAACTGTACTTTATGCGGTTATAGACTAAAATGTTGGGTCATGACAGCCCAAGTGGAAAAAGTGCACTAAAATACACTTTATTTAAGTACACTTGATTAATGTACTATTTTTGAACTTAATATAAGGGCACCTTGACAAGACACCTTCATAACCATGACATGACACATGACACAATATGTTTCTTGACCTCAACTACAGTGGTACAAATTGAAGAATAGTTAAGAAACTCCCTAGCTTTATGGGATAACATTACATTGAACTGTTATTAAAGGAATAGTCTATCCATTTTCCATATTCAACTATGTTATTACCTTAACTAAGAAGAGTTGATACATACCTCTATCATAGGGTGACCATACGTGCCATTCTTCCCGGACGTATCCCGTCCAGGATTTCGGTGCGTCTTCCGGAAGTCGTATTTGTTGACCACATACGACATTCAGTTAAAAACATAAGATATACAATCGTAGTTTCATTCTTACCTTAAAATGTAACGGTTCCTTTTCTGTAATAATAATAATAATCCTCTATGACAAATACGACTTCCGGGAGACGAACACAAAATCCTGGACGGAACGCGCCCGGGAAGAACGGCACGTAAGGTCACCCTACTTTATCATCTTAGTGCGTGCACGTAAGTGCTGTGGCGCGCGGCGACACTTTGATAGCATTTAGCTTAGCCCCAATCATTCAAACAAAATAAAACGCAGCGCCTTTCCAAGCGGATCCAAACGGGCAACTATATTGCATGGCGGAACAGCACCCCCGGGAGCACCTCGACCCGGCGCAGTAACACTCTCAGCGGATTTTTCAGGCGAGTCGAAGTACTCCCAAAAGTGTTATTCCGTACAATATAGTTACCCTTTTAAATCCGCTTAGAAAAGCGCTACGTTTTATTTTGTGCCACCATACTTGCTGGTATAACTACTCATCTTAAATAGGAAAAACGTTGATGTGTTTGGTCACTTCTAACTTTATCTCTGTTTGGTACCATTGAATGAATGGGGCTAAGCTAAATGCTATCGAAGTGTTGCAGCGCGCTCCAGCGCCCACGCGCACACACACAGATGACAGAGGGATGCATCAACAATTCCTAGTCAAGGCAATAACATATTTTAATATTGAAAATGAGTAGACTATTCCTTTAAAACCTCAATAAGTGTTTATACTACGCCAAATAATAGGGATGCACCGAATATTCGGCCACTGAAATGAAATGTTGTGATGACGCAAACCGAAACCGCGACCTGCACGTGCTTGTCTGAAGTAACATGTCTGCGGTGTGGATGTTTTTAACCACAAAAAGGTGCTAAAGTGAGCAGCTTACTGTACGCACAGAGGCACATGCGGTTGAATGTGTCCGGTTAAGATGTGATCATCACAGTATGCCCTTCAAAGATCAGAACTCTTGATGTGTAAACTTTAGAGAGAGTCGCGCTAATGTTTCCCATACTGTAGTCCATTAACATACATTTGGCGAATAAAGAAATGAAAAACAACGTAACGTTTTTATGTGGAGCGACTGTTTATGCTGCTCTGTGTGCGCGCGTTTACGTGCCCTCAATGGTGCACACACGAGAGACGCGTTTTAAAAAAACAAGCGAACATAAAATCTTTCTGTTCTTGACAGGGCACATATAAACAAAATTATCTCGACAGTATTCTTTTTCTAATAAAAACATTTGTTTACTTTATGTCTTAAGTGTATTTATAGATTACAGTCAGAAACCAGTCTGTGCTTATTTGGTCTTAAAGAGACAGTAACCTCAATCAAACTACTTAAGTCTGTGTCATTAATGTTAATCAAACAGCCAAAGACAAAAAGAAAATCACTTCTGTAGTTGTAAAAAATAATAATATATTTAATTTATGAAATAAAGACAGTGTTATGATTCATTTAATTTGATTTCTGGACATAATGCTAATTTCAGACCTTATTAATGTACAACTTTGTTCTTTTTTATTAATGTTTGCAATTTCTTTATTTGTTATTAGATTTTTCCCACCCTCTTTTGGCTGATCTGAAAAATATTCCGATCTGTGCCTCAAAAACTGTAATGTGATCCGAACCGTGAGTTTTGTGATCCGTCACACCCCTAGTAAAGTTAGTACACAGTGATAGCCATAAATGCAATTGTACTAATAATTGGCATAATAATTTCTTTCGGTGTTTCGGTCTTGTTTTCCCTTTTTTTCGGTTTTCGGTTTCGGACAAGAATTTTCATTTTGGTGCATCCCTACCAAATAGTTTTAAATACTTTCAAAAAAATGCCACAGACACGTCAAAATATTACACTTAACTTTATATATGTGCGAAATAAATCAAATATCAGACGCACAGAGGGTTCTGAAATTTTCTGACATAGAAAAAAACGAACAAAATATTTAATTAAATTAATTAAATGTAATTAACTGTTTTTGCAGCGATATGGACCCAACGCTGCATGGCTTAACCAACCATTGTACTGTTTGCCTTTAATTTCTCCAAATACAATAAAATATCATTTTATCAAGTATTATTATTTATTTATTTATTTATTTATTTATTTATTTTATTTTAATTTTATTTAACCAGGAAGGTCCCATTGAAATATCTGTATTATGATTGGATGATTGATTTTACTTCTCTAAAATCTAATATTATAAAAAACCAACACTATGAATGAAGAATATTCATGACGCTGTTATAAAACTATTTGACCAAGTATTAACACTTAATAACAGTGGCCAGTTATGTTGTCATGGTAGTGTCAATTTGTCATGACAAGTTATGATGTATTGATTAATGTCAAGTTGTCATAAAGGATGTCATCTTTGCATACGGACTACCGGCACATCCGGGAACTTGACTGTAAATTTCGTCACCGCCCCTTTTTGGGGATAAAAAAGCAGACCTTCCATTGGCTTCCATTCAAAATAGCGGAACAAAGCAACGTTTTTACACAGACGACATGCGTAAATAACTTATGAAATCACTCAGATTAAACATGTCGGGTATTTATCTGTCCACCCTGCCTGCCATAAGAGCCCGAAAGATACATTAACACATTTAATTTGGTCAATATAAAAACATGTCCCTTTCATTCTCACAGTGTCAAATTTGTGTAACAACGCCATCCAGTGATTGCTGGAAATATCGCTAAGCCAGTTAGTTGTACGGCTGGACGGAAAAGTGCACTCATTACTCTAAATATAAAGACATAATATATAAATACGAAGTAAAATCATTTACTGTCTTCCCTGTTGACCCAATGAGGTACGAGTAAATATCCGGGTAAGACACCTCTGGCCAATAGGGAGCGTTGTTACACAAATTTAACGCTGTGAGAGTGAAAGAGACATGTTTTTATATTGACCAAATTAAATATGTTAATGTATCTTTCGCGCTCTATGGCAGGCAGGGTGGACAGATAATTACTCAACATGTTTAATCTGAGTGATTTCATAAGTTATTTACGCCTGCCGGCTGTGTACGAAGGTTGCTTTGTTCCGCTATTTTGAATGGAAGTCAATGGAACGTCTAGTGTGATTTCCCCCAAAAGTGGGCGTGAACCTGTTCAGAGACATTCTATGACATTGCGCCGGTTGTGCGTATTAAAAATGACATAATTGAACAAATGACACTTAATGACAGTTGTCATAAATTCAGGTTTCATGATTATAAATGAAACCTGAGTCATGATTATAAAGGTGTCATGTCAGTCTTATGAACAACCCTTCAAGGAAAGTGTTACCAAATATCTAAATATAAACTTAAATATACTCACCTTGTCCACTTTATTAAGCTGCACATCTTCTAGATCTTCCATGATGTACTCCAAAACATTGATGTGACCCCTCTGGGCTGCACAGTGCAGGAGATTTAAGCCATTCTGAGGACACAACCAAAGAGAGGACTGTTCGACCAATCAGAATTCCCGAATGAAGGCCAATGTACTCACATCAGTGTCATAAGTACGAGTTAGTGTTTTATAAACGTCTATTGGCATCACAACAAAGTGCACACTCAACCGCAATCTCAAGTGAGCTACGCTGAACTTGTCAAGGATTGTTACCAATGAATGTACTCTTACTTGGTTTTCACATGTGAGCTTCGCCCCAGTTGAAACAAGGATCTTCAGGATTGACAGGTGACCAAACCATGCGGCCAACAGCAGAGCGTTCATGCCAAACTGAAAAACAAACACGACCACAGCTCATGTGTACATGGTCGCACAAGAACTGTATTAGCATAAGTCAGTGTTTCCCAACTCTGTTACTGATGGCACACAAACAGTGCACGTATTGGATTTCACGTTTCCAACATCTGACCCAATTAACTGTTTGTACAAAAACAGTCTGCTTATCCGGTTTGTGCCACTAGTGCAAAAATGACCAACTTCACCTTTAAGGACAAAGATGATCAGTGGTCAGATTGAAAGCATGTGACACGTACGCTGTCCATATCATCCAAGTCCGTGTCGTGGTCCAGAAGTAGACGTAGTGCCTGCTCACTGCCCGCTCCAGCTGCCCAGTGCATGGCCTTACGGTTCATCTGAAAAGATAAAACATTGGCTTGCCATGGTAAATTTGGCCAAATAAGGGTCATATCCTGTCCTTTGTGTTTCAATCACTCTACTGGAAATAACAAAACATTCCAGACAGAGAAACTGGTGGATGGCAACATCCTGCGATACAACTTCCTATAAACATTTATTATTATAAAAACTGTTTGTATTTCTGGTACAATGTACACATCCAGCTCTGTATAAGCAGACGTGTCAGTCTGGTTTCTGTAGAAACGGCTGTATTGTTTACATGTTTTCATTGGTTTCCATGAACTGGAGGGTTTCTTCATGGTACAGTAGCTAAGTTTACACGCAACCAAACAATCTGATTGAAGGCTCAATTCGACTGAAAAGCCTTCGTGCAAACACCTTAATCGAACCGATCGACATAAGAGTAAGCATGTAAACTTGTGCACATATCATACGCCTTAAAATTGTGCTTATGTTCACATCTTATATTTACACCATATTTACGTATCACATGATAACTCATCACAAAAAAACATCCAATACAGCAGACGACTTCGGGCCAGATCCGTGCTGAAGTCAGCAGCTCCGTTCAGCTATTAAGAAGTCAGCAGTTCACCCAAAAATGAAAATTACCCCATGATTTGCTCACCCTCAAGCCATCCTCGATGTATGTAATGAATTATCTTTTTTTAAACAAACACAATCGGAGTTATATTGGAAAATGTCTTGGCTGTTCCAAGCTTTATAATGGTAGTAAATGGTGCTTTCGAATTGAAGCCTCAAAAAGTCCATCCTTCAATCCTTCACAGAAGTAATCCACACGGCTCCAATGGGTTAATAAATGCTGTCTGAGGGCAATTGATGTGATTTTGTACAAAAAAAATCAACATTTAAAACTTTACAAGCTAAAATAACTAGCTAGTTAACAACCGACGCACGTTAACGAAAGAGTGTGTATCCAAGCGTATGACGTAGGGCCTCGTATCCCTCATCACATCTTTATTATGTCTCGTACGCTACGTCCTACGCTGGAAACCCCTTTAAAAATGGACTTCAAATCAAAAGCACCATTTAATACCATTATAAAGCTTGGAAGAGCCAGAACATTTTTTAAGACTTTTTTAAGATGTCAAATAAATCTTTGGTGTCCCCAGAGCACATATGTGAAGTTTTAGCTCAAAATACCATATAAATAATTTATTATAGCATGTTCAAATTGCCACTTTGTAGGTGTGTGCAAAAATGTGCCGTTTTGGGTGTGTCCTTTAAAATACAAATGAGCTGATGAAATTCAAACACGGATCACAATGATGGTGGTTTGTTGCAATTTAAACTCAATTGTGCTTTTCTCTGCACTAAATGGCAGTGCTGTGGTTGGACAGTGCAGATTAAGGGGCGGTATTATTATAATAAGAGCTCCTTATGACATCATAAATGGGGCCAAATTCCAACGACCTATTTTTTCATGTGCTTGTAGAGAATGGTTTACCAAAACTATTTTCTTGGTTGATCTTTTTCACATTTTCTAGGTTGACCCAATCATTCCACTTAAACATGGAAAAAGTCAGATTTTTATGCCATGGCCCCTTTAATATAACTCTGATTGTGTTCATATAAATAAAGATAATCATATACATCGAGGATGGTTTGAGGGTGAGTAAATCATGGGGTAATTTCAATTTTTGCTAAACTATCGCTTTAAGGTGTTAGCAACGCGCATTGGGAATGGTGGCACGTGCTGCACATTCTGCAAATCTTTCATAACATAAATCAATAAAACAGCATTGTATCATTTCTTTCTTCTTAACTCGATTATATAACTGCACTTTTGTGCAACAGAAAGGTTCTGTGGATGTTAAAGGGTCTTTATAGAACCATGCAGCCCAACAAAAACAACTTTATATTTAAGTGTCCATATCTTACCTTGTTTTTGACTTTGACGTCCACCCCTCCTCTAACCAGCTCCTCCATTTTATCTGTATCGTTTCTCTTTGCAGCATCGTGAAACTCCTTCTCTGATTTCAGCACTGGGGTCACAGACGGTCACAAACATCAGCATTGATGCTCACCTGCATCTTCTTGATGCTTCTCTGTCTCTGGACTTTAACTCTAGCTGTATTACAAATACTACTTGATTCCTGTATTATACTTTTTATAAATTTTTGTAAGACGTCAGACAGGAATAAATACATTTTTATCTTTTAGGGTGTAAACATACAAGCAGATGGTTTCAGCAGTAACAACATACAACGGCTTTCGTGGAACAAACGTTACTTCCTGTAAACTCCGCAAATAATAAATAACAATAAAAGAGTCCTTTAGGAGTAGTTTATTTCTGATAAGAAGCAAAATAAACAACACGGCAAAAAATTATTTTCAAGAAAAAGAATTCTTAGTATTTTTTCTTGTTTTCAGTAAAAATATCTAAAAATTCTTAAATTAAGATGCTTTTTCTTGATGAGCAAAACGACCCAAGAAAATAAGTCTAGTTTTTAGATGAAAAATATCAAATTTAAGTGATTTTGTGCATAAAACAAGCAAAAAATATATTTTTTTTTTGCTTACCCCATTGGCTGATTTTTTTTTTTTTTTTGCTTGTTTTGTGCACAAAGTCACTTGAATTTGATAATTTTGGTTTAAAAACTAGACTTACTTTCTTGGGTCGTTTTGTTCATAAAGAAAAAGCATCTTAATTTAAGATTTTTTTGATATTTTTACTGAAAATAAGACAAAAATACTAAGAATTTTTTTCTTGAAAATATTTTTTTTGCAGAGAAGCAGATTACCTTAGTTCAAATCATAGCTGTAGCTAATCAAAAACTACACTGAGATAACATTACGGTGTAAAAGGTGTACACTGCAAAAAATTATTTTCAAGAAAAAATGTCTTAGTATTTTTGTCTTGTTTTCAGTAAAAATATCTAAAAATTCTTAAATTAAGAAGCTTTTTCTTGATGAGCAAAACGACCCAAGACAATAAGTCTAGTTTTTTTTAACCAAATATATCAAATTTAAGTGATTTTGTGCATAAAACAAGAAAAAAAATCTTGAACATTTTTCTTAAACACTAAATTCAGGAAAAAAATCAAGAAAAATTTGCTTACTCCATTGGCAGATGTTTTTGCTTGTTTATGCACAAAATCACTTATATTTGATATTTTTGGTCCAAAAAACTAGACTTATTTTCTTGGGTCGTTTTGTTCATAAAGAAAAAGCATCTTAATTTAAGAATTTTTTGATATTTTTACTGAAAACAAGACAAAAATACTAAGATTTTGTTTCTTGAAAATATTTTTTTGCAGAGAAGCAGATTACCTTATTTTAAATCATAGCTGTAGCTAATCAAAAACTACACTGAGATAACATTACGGTGTAAAATGTGTACACTGCAAAAAATTATTTTCAAGAAAAAAATTCTTAGTATTTTTGTCTTGTTTTCAGTAAAAATATCTAAAAATTCTTAAATTAAGAAGCTTTTTCTTGATGAGCAAAACGACCCAAGACAATAAGTCTAGTTTTTTTTAACCAAATATATCAAATTTAAGTGATTTTGTGCATAAAACAAGAAAAAAAATCTTGAACATTTTTCTTAAACACTAAATTCAGGAAAAAAATCAAGAAAAATTTGCTTACTCCATTGGCAGATGTTTTTGCTTGTTTATGCACAAAATCACTTATATTTGATATTTTTGGTCCAAAAAACTAGACTTATTTTCTTGGTTCGTTTTGCTCATCAAGAAAAAGCATCTTAATTCAAGAATTTTTAGATATTTGTTACTGAAAACAAGACAAAAATACTAAGAATTTTTTCCTTGAAAATAATTTTTTGCCGTGTACAATGCTAAACACAGATTGACTGCCAAACCTCCCTTCTTATAACAGTGATCCATGATCGCAGTCTCCAATCGTCTTTAGGAAACCAAAACATTTGTTATTTTCGACGAGGAACTTGTTCCAGAGTTCAGTTTTGCCACTAGCCAGACCATTAAACAAACATAAACCGGAAGTTAAGTTCCCCCCAGACGCGTTACCGCGACAACGCGCGTGCACCAGATGAAACCATTGGTTTTGTGAACATACTTTGGTTTCTTTGAAATTAGCTATAAAAATAAAACTAAATAAAAGTTAAATAATAAAATAACATTTACCACAACTACGCACAAATTATTATACGCACATATTTTATAGCTAAAGTCACAACTTACAGTTATACTGTATACATTTAGTGGGGCATTGCTTTGCATTGTAGTGGTTCGGTATGTCATCACACATTAATTATATATAAACAAACAAATACAAGAAAAAGTCGTACACACAGATCCTAGTACTAAATTAACGTTAGTCTATTATTGACTCAACCATAGCACACACAATTATGCATGTGTAATGATAAAGTGTTAATTTTTTACACATTTCTGTGATTTAACTCACATATATCGTCTTCAGACACCAGTCCGTCCTCCATCGCTATCCTCTGATGATGTGTGTCGTCTCGGACAAACGCATCTTTTGATAAACTGTTTGATCCTTTGATGCGATATCTGCTCCTCTCAGTGCTGATCTCAAGTCTGCCGCTTTGGGAAATCGCGAATGAAAGTGAGCTGAAGGGAGAGAAGGCTTGGCTCATGAACATTAATGATGCCGTGTGTGGACGTAAATGGCATCCGTCCAATGGTGAAGCTTTCCAGAATAAATATTACCTAGCGTGTGTGACGTTTCTTTATAGTTTTTCAATGACAAAGGCTATGCATATGAATATTAAATAAGTTGTACGGACGTTACTTGACAGACCTCCAATGGCGAAAGGTTGGGTATGAATATTAACAACATGGGCGGTCGCCTTATTACCGTACATCCGGGACGTTTGTGCTTATGCTGCAAATGTTGTTTGATAATTTATAATATATAAATGTATTGTATTTACTTTTAAGCCTTTTCCCTTCTTCAAATTCAGCTTTTATGGCAGCTCCATTTTTATATGCTACGATTACATTGCATATGAATACAGCTTAGGACTAATGAATAAAACATCTATATTAGTAAATAAGTAGGCTAGTAAATAAAACACGATTAAATTAACAAATGCATATGATTTGCTGTAAACTACACCTTGTTGATATCATATACTGATCGTGCATGTTTGTTCATTAATTCATACATTTTATTGGATATTTACATCATCTAATGCTTTTCTTTATTTTGAGCTATATAACCTTTTTATTTTCAGTACTTGACAGGATTAATTAGCTTTACAGGATGAATTACTTTCTCTTTGCCATCATAACTTTATTCAGGTAAGGCAGACAATCGCGCTCGTGCACGGCAATCGTGTCGCGTGTGTGAGTACGCCCTTATTGACAGCTGTGTCTTCATACGTTCATGTTTATTTCAGATTTTCTGGGTTGGGTTTTGTTTGTCTGTCTGTCTGTTGTTGACGTTGGGTAAACTAATATCATAAATGCTTTACAAATGTTGACTTATCTCAGCACACGAGACCTGACGTACGTTATAAAGCCACATCTCCACTAGAGAGAGCTGCAATTCAGATTAGTGTGTGTCAATTTACTTACTAGCATACAATAATGTTGGCTAAACTTAATCCCTGTAAAAACTGCAGTATCTGTTTTAAAGATACCAAGCTAATGGAAATACAATTACATAAGTTATTGCTTATTATTTCTACTCTTGCATAATTTTTACATCAAAGTGTACACTGAATACTGCGTACTATTTTTAAAAGTATAAATTATGCAAATGATCTTTAACAGTAGCATTTTACATTGCAATTTATGCTAAATACATTTTGTAGAAATTAAAGCTTAATGAAATAAGTTTTTTTTTTAAATTAGAAAATATATTTAGTTTGAACCTTCCTATGTTAACATTTAAAAATGTATTTCAGGGGTAACAAATACATTTCTAATTGTAAAACCCATACTGCAAAAATATATTTATCTTGGCCAAAATATATAAGTTTGTTGAAGTATAAAATGTACACACACACACACACACACACACGCACGCACACACACACACACACACACATTTAATTTGAACCTTTTTTAAACCTGTTATGATTTTCTTCCAATGCATCGTGAATATTAATGTTTTAAAATATATTTATTTCTAAATTATATTTCAAAATATACAAAAAATGGCCATATTGGTGAAAAATAAATTTTTGTAAAAATATTTCAAAATATATTTCAGCACATATATTTTTTGCCCATTGTCTGTATATTTTAAAATATTTTTTAAATTATATTTGAAACTATACAGTACTGTGCAAAAGTCTAATGCAGGGTTCACACCAGACGTGGTAGAGGCGGCAAGCGTGAGTGATTTTCATGTTAAGTCAATATAAAGACGTGATTAGGCTTCTAAAGTTCAGCGAATTTCCGCGCCGTCTTAACCAATCAGGACCTTGCTGTAGTAGTGACGTGATTACAGGAAGCGAGCGGAGTCTCAGCTAAGTTGCGAAGCCCCTCCCATGACGCAAATATCCGCGTGAATGTCTCGAATGACTAGAATTTCAGGCGCGAATGAAGCGAGTAAACTCAAAATGTTATGTACACACCAAACGCGGGGCATCGCGTTACTCGCTCTAGATTACTCGCGGGATTTAACTTCATGTCATGCAAATGTTTAGCTCGAGTTGAACTTCGCCCAAGTTGAAAATATTCAACTCGAGCGAAGAATTCACATGACACGAAGTTAAATCCAGCGAGTAATCTAGAGCGAGTAACGCGATGCCTTACTCGCCAGAATTTCCGCGCAAATGAAGTGAGCAAACTAATGTTACGTACACACCAAACGCGGGGCATCACTTTACTCGCTCTAGATTACTCGCGGGATTTAACTTCATGTCATGCAAATGTTTTGCTCGAGTTGAACTTCGCCCAAGTTGAAAATATTCAACTCGAGCGAAAAATTAGCATGACACGAAGTTAAATCCCGCTAGTAATCTAGAGCGAGTAACGCGATGCCTTACTCGCTAGAATTTCACGCGCAAATGTAGTGAGTCATATGTGCATAGATAAAATGTGTTACGTACACACCGAACGCGAGGCATCACTTTACTCGTTCTAGATTACTTACTAGATTTAACTTTGTGTCATGCAAATTTTTAGCTCGGGTTGAATATTTTCAAATTGGGCGAAGACGCGTTTAAGGCAAATAGCGCATGTTTTCGCTGTAAACGCGGCACCCATATCGCGTCATTCGCATCGCCCCACCCGAGGACGCGTCTGATCACGTCTTTGCATTGACTTTGTATGTAATCTACTCGCCCAAATCGTTGAGCTTGGGTCTGGCTTAAAGCCACGGTAAAATGTTCAAGCGTCCAACTATGCCCGAATAGCTCGTTTTTGCCGCCTCTACCGCGGTTGGTGTGAATGCACCATAACCACCAGCTTTGTTGTTTTAGCAAAGTTTTAATGTCCATCCATATTTATTTTTCACTCTTTTTATTAAGATACAAAAGAAATTACAGGAAATATGTATACAGAATAAAAAAAAATGAAACAATTTTAGGACTAAATGTCTTCTTTAGGCATCAGTCAGTATTTAATGTGACCTCTCTTGGCACAAAACACATCTTGAGCTTTTTTGAGGAGACTGAAGTCCTGAAGTCATTCGATTAGAAATTAGGATTTAATTTCATTTAGGTTTAAGAGATCCTGCAGCATATTGCTCAAGTGTAAGGGGAGTTTCCCCTTAATACTCGACACTTCAGTTTATATGTTATACTGTTTTTAATACTACATACACATTTCCTGTATTTTTTGTTTGTATTCTAATAAAGAGACAATAAAGAGATAAATGATCACTATACCACTGCAAAAACAACAAATCTAATGGTGGTCCAAGACTTTTGCACAGTACTGTATATTTTTGCTGTATGGGCACAGAGGTCAAATCATGGGATACACTACACTTCTACTCTGTAGTGCGCCTCAGTAGTATGCTACAAATTTGGCAGTAGTATGTCATATGTGCATAGATTAAATTTGCATATTGTGATATACAGTACATTACAGAAATAGTATGAGTACTGTAGTATGGTAGTAGCCTATCCTATTCTGAACCTTAATAGGCCTGATGTTTTTAGTATATAATACACTGGGGGCAGTAGGGTGGCAGCTCAAATTTAATCAGATCACACCAGCAGAGGGCGATTGGTGAACCTAAACTAAAGTACTAAAGTAAGTCCACACAGTATTTCTAAACCACAAACAATAAAAAGGGGAACTACCAAATTTGCTAATATTATATGAAAACGCTCAAATGGCCTACCTATGCTATAGGCCTACTAAAAGCACACCAACATACATTTAAACCAGAAGTGTCTTTTCAATGTGTGAGAAAAGGCAGACGTCTGTGCAGTTGTGGTAATCGGGCAGCGATCAGTTCCGCATTAACATTATTTTCAATTTACTGAAGCATGAGTCTTTAAACACAATATCTGCCAATACTGGTGAACACATTACATTTATATTTAAATCCTTAATCATCTTTCAAGGTTTTTGAAAGATAAAATGTATGTTGAAAGGTTTGTTGGCTAAAAATATTTGTCAAGGTCAAATTGAGATCAAGCACAGCTCGAGAATAAGGATGCTCCAATGGTGCTATTGTGAGAGAGATAAAAATTGTTAATTTGCATTATTGTTGTATTTACTGTGACTTTCAATAAATAAAACCTTGAATTTATACAAAAACAAATATTGAAAAAAGGACCACAAATGTTCTGTCATTTTAAAGACGTTTTGCCTTTATTAAGAAAGCAATTATTTCCATTTTTTGCACATTTTATATGCATTTAAGAGTTTAGAAAATATTAGTCCAGTTAGTAAATACCATTTACAAATACCGTATGACAAACAAATTCATAAGCCTCTTATAAACTTCAATAGTAAACATCAATAATCATATTTTAAACGTACAACAGTTGTTTGTAATTTGATCTTAAGCATTGCTTTAAAAAAAAAGACAGACAGTAAACATAAACGTGTCAGAACATTAATAACTTAAATATTAAGCATTTCACTGGCAGGCATGTTATTTACAAGAATGTTCACTGAGTTATAGTTCTCTATTAAAAAAAAAGGATAACTGAAATTATACTTAAAGATGCAGTGTGTAATTTTTAGAAGGATCTCTTGAAATAAATGCTAAATAATATACAAAACTATATTATTAGTGGTGAATAAAGACTTTTTAAAATGAACCGTTATGTTTTTATAACCTTTGTATGAGACATTTTTATCTACATACACCGAGGGTCCCCTTACATGGAAGTCGCCATTTTGTGCCGCCATGTTTCTACAGAAGCCCTTAACGGACAAACTTTTTTACTAAAAGTTACTAAAAATTATGAAGTGTTTGTCCGGTGGTGGCTATCTTAGCTTCTTTATGTATTTCAAAAGCGAGGGTTGGGCAGTGGACTGAGCCGTTGGTTGCAATTCGCAACCTCACCACTAGATGCCGCTAAAATTTACACACTGCACCTTTAATGGATTAATGGGACGTGAAGACATTTTGACCATATGAGCATAAGGACAGAAAACTAAAATACCTTTTTTTATTAATTAACCGAGTCGTTTATTTTAAACATTATTTACACGATCACAAAATTGTACCATAAAACATGTTGTTGTGGGTTGGGTGAAAATGTCCAATTTTCAGTTCTGTTGTGTCTGTAGTATCTGTGCTTCGTAACCTTCCCTATTCTTGTTGTGGGAAAGACGAAGTTGAAATGAAACTCTCATCCAGAATAACTGTATTACATCTGACTTGTGGGTGTCTATCGCTATACATAATGAAACTGAGTGTCATATGTGCCAGGTAGGAGGCAGCTATTAACTTTATATTATTAATAAACTGCTATGACTATAAAAAACAAAAAAACAAGAAACAGACTATGAACTCGTGTTGTTTTCACTATTATTCAGCTTTTCGCAGTGCTACCATGTGTAAATGCTCTCAAGTTTTGTTGTTTTTATGGGGGGGGGGTGTTTATGAGGAAGTGCAGCACAGTGTTAAAGGTTAAGATACAACTGTACAACATTTTGTATAGCAAAGTAGCAAAAATAGTAAAGCAGAGATGTTTTATCAGATTAGGTCGTCTATACATTGTGGATTGCTATGTTTAATTTAATCGTAATCATAAGCTTATGATTCCCATTATGTTTAAAGGGGCCATATTATGCATATTTGTACAATATGTAATATGAGTCTCAGGTGTGCCTAGAATGTGTCTGTGAAGTTTCCCTACAGATCATTTATTATAGCATGTCCAAAAAGCCCCTATTTGGGTGGGAGCAAAAAAAGCGCTGTTTTCGTGTGTGTACCTTTAAATGCAAATGAGCTGCAGCTCCTCAGAGTGCTTATGGTTAAAAACACATCTGAATAATACAGTCTGAGATAATAGTATGTTTAATGTGCTAACAAACACATTAAACAAGCTTTTGAGTCAAATTAACCAGTCAGTCAGTGGCCGTGGGCGGGGCTTTATCAGTGTGATGTCACATTGACAAGAGAATAAGAATGGCATGTCTAATAAGAATGTTTTGGTTTAAGGGGGTTTAAAAAAAGGAGTGGTTGGATATTTTTCATTGTAGAGTTGTTGTGTTTACACACTGCCAACACACATTTATGTCCAAACACCTTATAAAAGTGGATTTTGCGTAATATGTGCCCTTTAAACCAAATCATTATGAACTCAAAATGGATGAAAATTATGAATTTGGACACCAAATGTCCCTCTTTGTCGCTGTTTTCATACAGAAGTTACAGCGCAATTTTCAACAAACTCTGTACAAGAGCATAACATTATGGGGTAATGTGCAAATGACTTGGGGAATTGACTGTGATGTCTGATCACATTTTGTTTTATGCTACATTCTGAATATAACTCAATTGGTTTGTTCTTCAAATGTGATATAGCAAAGTGCCAAATGCAACTAAATGAATTAAGACATAGAAAGGCTTCAATAAGTAAAACTGGAGTAAAGCATGGTAAAACCACAGTGTGCAAGTACGCTGACTGGCTGGTGGATTTTGCTGGTGTATTTACAAAAGAAATTGTAGCATATACATACTGACCAGCAAGTAGCAAGCCTATCATCATATAGAGGCAATAAGGCTTAACAAACTCTAAGGCAATTCACATACTGATCATTTGCATGCGTTGCGTTTTCGGCACACGAAGTACGCAATTCATCTGCTAATACTTATCATTACAAACTTAACCTGTTGTTTTTGTTAATACTTCTGGCTTCCTTTAAGAACTGCTCAGCTTTCCTGAGCTTTTCCATCGCTGCGTTGAGCAAGATCTCAGGAGTTGCCGCCCCATCCGTTTCGCTACTCTGTCCGGCCGCAATTTCGCTCAGCATCTCTTCTGTCTCTGCCATCTCAAAAGACACTTTACTTTGCAAGTCCTTTACGTCACTTTCGTGCTGTATCTCTTTTTTCTCAGTGTTTTCAGACAGCAGGTCTCCCAAGGATGCGGATCGGGCGTTGGGGGAACACTTGAGGGGTGCAGTTATGTGTAGGGACTTGATGCTCGGTGAGGGATGAGCGTTGAGAGTCGAGCTCTCAGTGGTGGAAGGCGCTCCTAAGGACGGCTTCTCCGACATTTCAGCTTTGCTGTCAGGCGGATCAAGATCATCTTCGCTCGTCTCGCCATCGAGACCCTGGGAACTTCCCTTCAACTTTGCGGTTGAAGCCGTAATCTGTTCACTGATCTCAGACTCTTCTCCTGAGTGTTGACCGCTGTCTAAAGACTTCTCCTCTATGTCTTCACCCGAAATATCACCACCTGGCTCAGGTTTGGGTTCTGGAGTTGTCAGTCCAATGTCAACTTTATCAATAGACTGCTCCGAAACTTTTTCCGAAGACGGAGTGGTAAGAATTGTTGGGTTATCTTGCGGGGAAGCTTCTTCTGTTTTGGCGGCTGTCTTCAAAGGCTTCTTCTTGGGCGGAGCTGGAGGTCCAGGACTCTTTTTAAGAGAATCAGAGGTTGCAAGTGGTGTCACGTTAATCTGATGAGGTTCTATCAAGGTTGTAACTTTTTCAGTGTCATCAGACGCTTTCGATGAGTCTTGCTCTTCTTGTTCAACCGGTGGTTCCTTTGATGGTGTAGTGGGTGAATCCCACATCACCACTTGGGGCTTTATAATCTTATTGGATAGAATGAACGTCTGGTCTTCTTCCTCATTTTTCTTTTGAGCATCTGGAGGTGCATCTACCATATCTTCATCGTCCATCTCCTGAAGATCCTCTTGGGTCTCCTGACTCTGAGTAACCGGTTGGGTGGGCTTCATATGTTTGGACGGTGGAGCTGGAGGCTGGACGTTCTTGGTTTGTTCAGAGTTGCTGTTCTCCCCTTCAACTTTATCATCAGTGGCGCTCTCTTCAGAAGAGATACGGGGCTTGTTTTCTTTTGATGGAGGCATGGGTGGTGTAAGAATCTTCTTTGGGGCCTCACTTTGGGCCCCATCGTCCTTATGGCTATCACTGGGTTTTCTGTCTTTTGATGGCGGCATTGGTGGCTTTATAACTTTCTTCTGAGGTGTGGTATCTTCATTAACACCCTCTTCCTCGGCAATGTCATTCAGCGACACGGACGGCTTCAACGTTTCGGTTTCTTTATCCCCATCTTTATTTAAGCAATGCGTTCCGTTCAGCACGATAACTTCTCCGTCCAGATCAAGTCTTAAAATTCCATCATTTGATACATTTGCAACCTACAGTAATCAAACAGCATGAAATGTAAATTAAGATAGTGTTTAGATGGTCTATCATTCTCCAAAATGTCAGATAAATGCTTTAGACAGCTTTTTACATGGGTAAGTACAATACCTCCTTCATGTGTATTCTTGTTGGTGGTCTTCGTTCACGATTCCCCTTGGGCCGAGAGCGCGTAACATGTTCTAAAGTGCTGGTCTCCACTTTCACCTAAAAAAAAAAACACACACACTATGATTAGTAACATATACGTAACTATAACTATATATCCAATCATGTAACATTTTAAAAGATGAACAATGAAAAATACCTCATCAAAAATTTTATTTTTTGCCTTGTTTATTCCTTCACAGATTGCATTGATCCATTCCTCTTTCTCTTCAGGGGTCTGTGCCTGAAATTTGACATCTTGGACCTAGAAAACATTTAATACAACAGCCTTAATTGCAGTCAAGTAGACTATGCTGTATGTATAGACACATAAAGTATTGAGTTTAACTTTTTATTCGACTACAATGACTACTAGATTCACTGTTTAGAGTTACGCAAAGGCGCGTGTTGAGGACATCTGCTGGTTATACCTGTTGTGTAAATGCAACAAGAACAGCATATACATTCATTGACACGTGAACAATTACAAGCGTTTTCAGTAAAGGAAATATGCAATATTAGTTAATGCCATTGAAAGTAAGTGATTTGCAGGAGTACTGCGTCTCGCGTTATCGTTCGGTGGTTTGGACGCTAATATAGTTATCGTAATATTGTGAATGGCCCTTAAGAAAGTACTAGATTTTTTATGTACACTTAAGTACACTATAAAAATATGAAGTTTGATCTGCTTAAAAAATATTCAATTGGTAGCTTTTTCAACTTTTTCAAAACACGTATTTTTTAGATGTTATCAATTAAAGCAACTTATTAAGTAAGTAACTTACTAAAGTAAGTTAATCCAACTTTCACTTTTTACAGTGTACACAATTTTAAAAACAAAATAAGCTGTAAACTGTAAAGAATTACTACCTTACAATTTTAAGTATAATCAACTTGGATTCAATTCAACTTATTAATATTTATCTTGGCCAGTGAGGAGTTGCTGTAAATATATATATATATATATATATATATATATATATATATATATATATATATATATATATATATATATATATATTCTCAAAAATTCAAGTTTGTACTGTCGGGTTGCTTTTGAAACATTTGATGCAACAGAGATTTTAAATAGAAATTTATTTTTTTTCAAAGATAAACAACAAAAGATGTTTGCAGTTACATATCAACAAGGTCATAGTCATGTTTATTCACTAAAAACAAGTGAAACACAAAAATCTGTTGTGTTAATAGTGAAATTATACTGAAGTCGTTTTACATTTGTACAAAATTACACCTGGTATTGATATACAACCTTTGTGAGTTATTGGCCACAGCTAAAATATATCTCTGTCTAAAACAGCTTTTAAAATAATGTTTTTCTAAAAAAAAAAAGTTAATTTAATCTCTGTTCTCACCTACTACCTTAATTTTAAGTATAATCAACTTGGATTTACAAGTCATTTCAATGTACTATTTTTTTTATCGTGGCTAGTGAGGAGTTGCTGTAACTTAATTACTTGTTAAATATTTTAAATTTGTTTTATAATTTTAAGATAAAAATAGTATGTTGAATATACTTAAAAATTGAGGGCAACCAAAAATTTATTTATGAAATGCAGTGAAGTAAAAAGCAAACTGAATGCTTTGGAATGTAATTTTTAAAAGGAAAGTAGCGATACTTTAAGGTTTACATGGAAACGCAAAAGAAAACGCAAAAGTGGCGTTGCGTTATCACTTTTTATTCCGTGTTTATACGAGCGTTTTGAGGGGGAAATCTGTGTGCATATGGTGATGCAAAAGTGTGCGATATTCGATGTAGTATGCACTCCAGGCAGCTAGGTGGCAATGTGAAGCACGGACACACAACAACATCAAGACTGCACGCCAGTGTACAACCTTCTTCCCAGGTCTCGTCCAAAGCCGTCTGGTTTGCCGCCGACAAATTAGTGCATCAACAATTTGATGGAGGTAATTAATGTGCCTTCGCTGATCAGAAATACTAGCTGTGAATATTTCGTACAACTGCTGGAAAGACTCTTGTATATTTATCAGAGCTGCTATGGCAACTTGAAGGTCCGACGTATGAAAATAATCCGACATGTTCGTTGTTATTTTCCTGAACTGGCGCATGCCTGTGACGTAACCGCGTACGCGACGAGAGCCACCATGAGCAGACTTTTGGGTTTTTACCCTTTAGCGGGGAACGCGACGATAGATCGTTTTTAAGATTTCCACTCTGGAGGGTGGTTTCACTTTTTTGCGTTTTTTAGCCCGAAAAACGTTGTCGCCATGTAAACGAAAGGCACATCCGATCAATTATTTTTATGTTTTCACCCTCGAGCGTTCTCGTGTAAACAGGCCCTAAAAGTCTACTTGAGTAGAGTAAAAAACTTCACTACTGTCTACCTCTGTAAAAATCTGAATTTTATCAAAACATTACACTGTAAAAAGTGAAAGTTGAATCTACTTAAACTGGTAGCGACTAAAAATGTAAGCTTTTTCAATTTAAAGTGAGAAAATGTAAGTTGAATTTTTTTTTTTTTTTTTTTTAGTTAATCTGACTTTTTACAGTGTACTTTCACTTATGCACGAAATATGTAAATTCTTAAATGTCTTTGGTGTAATCAAAATGAAGTGAAGTACAGACTGAATTCTTTCTGTCTGTCTTTGTAGGATGTTTATTTGTACGGCCTATTGTTCAGCTGTGTTGGGTTCATATGAGGTGTAAGTAGCATCCTGTATACTGACCGTATCAGCATGAACCTTTGAAGTGCATGAAAACAGTATGTACTTTTATTAAAGTATCTGCTTGTCCATGCAAAACCTACAGCCATAATTTTACAATATTGGTTCTTTACACTACACTCTTAAAATGAATGTGCGGTCCGTAACTTAACACATTTCTGTTTTATTTTTGTTTTAACACATCTTGTGTTGTCCCTTTAATTTATTTGAACACAAAATCAACACGAAATGACACATAATGTGTTAAATAGTTTAACACAAAATAATGTGTTAAAATTAACACATCCCTTTCTTAGAGTGTTGGTAGTTTAATATTGACCAAATGTTAAAAAAGCACACCCAACATTTTTTCTCTTAATATGACTCAGTTTTCTCCTTTAATGGGATTTTTAAACCATTTTATAGTTCACACAGCAAAAATTCTTAAGTAGGACTGGTTTCAAAAGTAATAGCACATCTCTATTTTCCAGGCTACACAATCTGACATTTCACTAAAGTCGGTTTGGGATTTTTTTTTTAAATATGGGTTATGGGTGTGTTTGCATCAATATTACCATTTCACAACCTTTAGCTGTAAATATTATCTATACACTATCAATGAAAAGGAAACATTAGACCCACTTAAGTGCCTTAAAATGCGCCATAATTTCCACAATAGAGGGTATGCACGTGACGTCACATTCGGCGAGAGGGACTGCGATTACGCCCACTGAGTGGCAAAAGACACAGCGGCAGCATTTGAGTACAGTGTGAATCAGCGAAAACACGGTGAAAACGCGTGGGAAACCGCTAAATGGGAAAAAGCTGTTGTGCGATAGACTGTACTAACAGATTAACAAGATTTCGGAGCTATCGTTTTACAGACTGCCAAAAAACACAGAAAGGGAAAGTAAATTGATCGTTCATGCCAACGTCCCCAGACCACAGGTGGGTTGACAAGTTGCTAGCAGAGGTTTTTATATTGTCAAGTATTTGTATTTTATTTGTGTTTTTCTTTGGAAAACATACATTCCAAAGCATATTATCATAATTTTTATATTACATTACATTATAAATACAAGTTTTGTTTTACATTTAATATTTAAGTACATTAACATACTTTTACTCAAGTAAAAATACCCAATTTTAAAGTAATTAGGTATTAAATAAATTTTAATATGCAATATAAAAGAATACACACCATGATTCTATGCTTTAGAATGTAGTGAAGTAAATTTTTTCTCAAGACAACCATCCTTATAAAGCACAGATGTTTGGAAAAGGTAACTAATGTAACTAAGTATTGTTCACCTCAACTATCAAGTCCAACTAAATTCAATTTAAGCTGATAATAGTCAGTTTTACTGGCATTTTCGCAGCACCCACTATGAAAACCAGCCATTTTGTTGAACGTTTGCCACTCAACAGGGCGAGTTCCGGCGTGGTCACGTGGAAAAGTGACGGCAATGCATACCCTCTATAGGAAACAGGAAGTTCGTGTGGGACGTAGTACTGAGTGGTGGCTCCTCCTTCTTTTAAATTAGCCAATAGGATGGAATTACCTCAAAACCTGGAATCTGCCAAAAACCACAGAATGATGTCATAAATATTAAATTCTGTAAGCTTTAAATGCTTATATCTTTTGAATGCAACATTTGCCAAAGTTTTGGAGCACGCCATTTTATTGCTATCCTTAAAGCTAACATATTCATACTAAAAGCCAAAAAACATTCATTTTGATTTCAATGGGACTTTAAAGGCACAATGAGTTTAAAACAGGAGGTAAACATCTGGCCGGTCTTTAGCCTTTAAAATCTTTTCAAGAACTACAGTATGCACAGTATGTTGAGTAATAAAACAAAACGCACTAGGACTGTTTGACTCATACAGCTGGCTGGTCACACTGCTCAAGAGAGGAAAAACTGACATGATGGTCTGGCTGCTCTTTACACACACACACACACACATTTTCTCTTCTGGAGAAGTCTCTTGACATCTGCTGAGCTCTTTGCAGTGCGCCAGCGATTCGCTCTCGTCATCTGTTAGTAATAATGCATACTTCACCCGTTAGGTATCTTCCGCATTTCTTCTTCAGACCCTCCTTACATCCAAAACTCCCTGAATTCAGACTATAATACAGTGCAGACAGTGAATATAGATTTATAAAGAATCACAATATTTACAGATGTGATCTCTTTAAGACGATATGACACATACTATATGTGAGGCCAAAAATTACGACATATCAACTGTGGACTTCCTTCTGTGTGAATTTGACATTAACCCTCTATAACAACTGTAATGTGCACAGTAACAGTATGACAACTGTGTCAAAGTGAAATTGATAAATAAAGAGATTCAGTAAAATCATTATACTTACAATTGAGTCAACTATATTGCTATTTTTATGTGTGCCGGCGTGTGAACCGGCCTGTTTAAACTTGGTTATCTATTTATAAGATTAGGATCGTCTTGATTTCAATCTTTGACATGATCACACGCAGGGTCACATGTATTAGTATAGATGTAAAGATGTATCCGCTATAATACAATTATTTATTGCAGGGTTCCCACATCTAAGTTAACTTCAAATTCAAGAATCTTTCAAAGACTTTCCAGGTCCAAAACCTCAAATTCAAGGACTAAATGTGGGGACACATTTCAAGTGAGAGCAAGGTTACATCGTGTTACCTTTTAAGATTCATTGTTACAGTTCCCTTTTGAGGGAACTCGCGCTACGTCACTGCAGTGACGCTTTGGGGACGCTTGCAGGGGTAAGTGCGTCTGAATGTGTATATTAAATTCAACCAATGGTGAGGCTTAACAACAAAGACAAGGTGACGCGGGAGCCAGGAAGTATATCGCTATCTGAAATATAGCCAAAGACGGCGTTACAAGGATGCAGGAAGTATGACAAGAGAGACGCAGCGTCTCGTTCCCTTCTCAGGGAACAACAGCTACATACGTAACCCGAGACGTTTCTCAAACACAACTATGCAAAAAAGCATTTTGGTATGAATCAACATTCGCATACAGAGGTTATAAGAGTTTAAAGCGAATAGTTTAGCACGTGTGCTTAAAAAGTCTAGAATTTTTATAATATTATCCTACACTACACAAACTATGGATTTTTTTCCAGAAAACTTCTTGCATAAAATAGATTCAAGCCTTTCAATGACCTGTATCTATGTATGTATATTTTCAAAAACTTCCCAGGGCCTTGAATTTTTTCCCCCGGATTCACAAACTTTCAAGGATTTCAAGTAGCACCCCTGTTATTGGCCATCAGATAGCTGAAAGTATCTACATTTCCGTGCATAAGATTCGTGAAATTCACTTTTCACAAAAAAAAAAAAACTGCAGGCCTGTGGCTCTTTTGATATACCGCAACTATCTGCATAGTCATACAGGAAATCTTGCACTGCTGCTGACATTACCAAAGGTTGCCCTGATATTCTCCACTGTTATCTAAAACAAGAATGTTATCTCTTGTATCCTGGATTTTACGACACACAATAACACAACAGCACAAAAACTAGTACAATTCAGCCCATGCAACATAAAACTTCTGCTATCGTTCAAAGTCAAACTTTGGATCCAGTGCCATTGGAGGACCGTCATGTGTCCGTTCAGATACGTCTCTGATTCATTACATCCAGCAGCACAATGATCTAGTGTGCCTGTAGTGCGTGACATATTGAACCACTGACGTCACAGCTGCAGGCATCTGTGCTTGGCATTGTCACACCAATGACAGTCACTCTTTATATCACATACAAAAGAAACAGCAGTCTCATATGGCTGATGTAGTGTTGGGCTGCTACGGTCATTATTACCTTGTTGCCACTCTTGGGGTTTCGTATTAGTACCAGCCTTTGTTTCTTCTTGAACGTGCTTTTCAGCTCGTGACACTTTTCGTAGTTCTCTAGGTCCAACTTTTCCAAACATGTTGTTAATTCCTGTACAAGGGTAAAAGATGGACACATTTATTACTCGGTTCACTTCATGCTCATTTAAGTATCAACTGTTTCTCTTAAAGATGATGTGAACAGCATAAATCAGCTGGATGAGATTTATATTGAGGTATTTCACTTTTGATTGCATACTTTCGTATTTCGTATAAATCAATATTAAATATAGCTGCTAGCAGCGATGACAAGCACCATAGTAGTGTCCAGAAATGTATGCACGTTGGGCACGTGCTTAATATCAGTGGATTATTTTAATATCGTTATTGGCAACTTTGGTCACTATATAAAATAAAACTAGGTATGCAAGGTAAAACAAACCCCACCACTTTAATCAAAAGGGGGCGCTACAGAACCCCCTGCCACGCATGTGTACAGTTTTGCCGTACACCTACCAGTCGTCAACTCTGACGTCTTTGCCAAATTTCATTTGGCTTTAAACTATTTTTATCAACCATGTCTCTATATTATTTTATTAGAAGTTTGAGGTGATTTAGGTAAGTATCTAGCCTGACGTTGTCATACTCAATTCTGGTCAGAATTTGAGTCTGATACCGCTCCATTGAGCTAAAATTATGAGGCGTGTCTCAACCGAAAAATGCCTCTGCACTCAATTGGATAGACATACGACCAATCAGAGCAACGGAGTGTGTGACTTATGTTAAAATGGCGTCTTTAGCAGCCTGACCGAACTGCTAGTAATTTCGCTACAATGATACTAACATCATTGTAATTATACTACGTCTGAGTTAGCGAAGGTACATCAACACCTACTATGTTTACAACATTTCATTTATATCACAACATTAAGTATTTACTAAGTCATACAGTAAGACTATCTCTTACCATTTGTACGTTACGTGAACTTCATCCACGACGACAGCTACCCATTACGTTGGCTTGAAAAATATCGGAGCCTAGCATGTCCCTCCACTTATTCAGCAGTCACGATTCCAGGCTTCTGAAAAGAAGCTGGCAACGACCGCTAATTATATCCATCTCGTCGTGCACGCCGAGTTGCATCGCCGTGATACCCATTTCAGTTGCTTCTTTAACTTTGTCCTCCATAGGAAGGACGGCGAAAACATAAACAAATGCCTTGATCGCGTTTCTCTGTTCCTCTTTTTAAATCAATGCTCTGTCGATATCTTTTAGAACAGACTCAATGTCAGAATCCACAAATCTGAATTCACCAGCGACAGCCATTTCATTGTAAACAGATTGAACACACGCGCTCTTTGGTGACGTGGTTGATACGTTACTGTTGATCATCTGTCCATCATCGTATAAAGCCCGCCCTCACAATTTGATTCGTCGGCCGGTTTTGGTATTCGCATAGTAGCTCCTCAACGGTGAATCCCCTGACCGATCTTCCCCGATTTTCAAATAGTGGTGGGCGGGGCTAAGATCGGCTGGCACCCAGGCTAGTAAGTATCAGGACCAGACGCAAAGTCACTTATAACACAGCTGTTCACCTCATAAGTAAGGTAAGGAAGATTAAATATTGATTTAAATTGATTTTATTTGTTAATTTTTAGCAAATGCTGACCTTCCGGGAGGAAAACAAAGTTACTTTCGGTTTTAAGACGTTCAAATGTCACAAACACACTATTTGTTTTAATCGTTTGTAAATATAATGCCATATATGTTATTAAAGTGCACCTACTTCATTGCTAAAAAAACAACGTTATTTTGCGTATTTGATATAATACAATGTGTTCGCGTGGTTCAAAAACACATCATTTTTCACATAACGTACATTTTTGTAGCTCGAGATTTCACTCTCTTCCTGAAAAACCTATTGTTTTGTACTGGGATGTTTGCCATTTAGCCATCTAAACACATAATTTGACAAATTTCCACAGGACAAAGAACCTCAGAAATCATGGATTGTTAAAATAAGAAGGGACATATGACCAAATTTGAAATGGGTATAGCGCATTGTGTACATAATATCTGTTTTGGATATTAGCATGTTGGCTAATCGCTAATTTCTCATGTTGTAAGCATGTTTACTTTTTTAAAAGACACCAATATAGTGCAACAATAAAAAAATGTATGACAACAACTAAGTATATATCTCCAGTTTGTATAACACATGAGCGTATATCCCATGTATTTTCTCTGTTATGTTTTTTTTTCAAAACATGAACATTAACTTAGTGTGATTGACTTGATAACAAGCTATTTACGTGATAGTTCATTGTGTTCATATTGTAAGATGTAATACCCCATATGAACCCCAAAGTTGTGTAACTTACAAATGTTTAGTTAGAAATGAATCCTGCTTCTGTTGATTCCGGTCAATGTGCTTAAAAAAACGTACTGGAGGAAAGTTTTTAACGTATTTATGCCTTGCATTTTTGTAATCCGTACAAATTTAAGTTATGTACTTAGTTATAGGACTATATTATGACGCTTTTCCATTGCATAGTACCCCACGGTTTGGTTTAGTTTGGGTCGGGTCAGCCCACTTTTGGGAGCTTTTCCATTGGGTGCAGTACGTAGTACCCGATACTTTTTTTTTGTTACACCTCGGTTGGGGTTCCAAGCGACCCGAGCTGATACCAAACGTGACGCGAAAACACTGTAGATCACTGATTGGTCTGAGAGAATCGTCACGTCATCGCTATAATGTAAAACACTAGCTTTACCTCAATGCTAGCTTGCGCTGCCTCGAGCAAACATGTTGTCATCTGCTCTGCTATAAGTTCACAAACTCCCATTTAGCGATGAAAAACATCCACAGGTTGAGAATCAGGAATACCATAACAGTTTTTTCCAGACTTGCAGTTTGTGGCGGAACATTTGCGACGAGCACGTCAGTATTATATGCTTTAATGCAACCTAAATGAGGCTCCGCGGAGCGCCGTCGGCTGACGCCGCGGGTATTTGTACAGAACCTGTCATGTGAGACAGGGGTATAGTGATAAACGCGATGTGCAAACATCTGTTTGTGGTGGTCAATTTTAATTTTGAGGCGGACTGATAAATAAATAAATAAATAAATGAATGGGAATGTACAACGACGCTCTCACTTGTATGATGTCACAGCAGGCAGGGCAAATATAACGACACGCCTATAATCCCTCCCACTGCGAAATGATACTAAACTCGATGGAAAAGCTAACCACGCCAAAGTAAGGTGAGCTGACACGACCCGGACTGGACTAAACCGTGGGGTACTATGCAATGGAAAAGCGCCATTAGTGTTGCTTACAATGCTCAAAACATAAGAATGAGTGATTAGCCAACAGGCTAATAGCTAGGGCTGTCACAATGATTAAATAATCGTCTCATCGCAATTGTTTGATCTCATCACAATGATTTCCGATCACCGCAATGATTGCACATCTCTCTAAAAACACAAGGGGGAGCTGCAGCGCCTGTATAAACGAGACCATATCAGATTACTTTTTAATATTTGTTATAATATTTACTGCCAGATAAACTTTGCAAAAGATTTAATTTAAATAATCACAACAATGTGTGAAAATTATTTCATGAACAAACAAAAAAATGTATGAGAATTAAATGCCAAAGCAGAAAAAAAAAACAGACAATTAATCGCCATAATCGTCAAAGCCCTAAAACAGTCACAATTTATTAGGCAATAAACCGTCGGCCAAATGTCATAATCGTGACAGCTCTACGCCAGAGCTTGCACCTACACCAAAAGTGCAACCTTGTTCTAAAGAGGAACAGGAAGTGATTCGTTGCTGTTTTCGGGATTTTGATTGGCTTAGGTGGGCTTGAGCTTCTCGTTACACCACCAGCTAGAGGTTTGGGGCATGCTCTTGACGTCAATGAACACTTCTGAAAACTGACATGCACGAAGTTATTTTTGAAATCGAAGAGGTTGAAATGTCTGTTTATGAAAATAGCCGCCCCAAGTAAACGTAGTCTCGTACAGGTTTGGAACAACATAAGGGTGAGTATATCGATTTTTGGGTGAACTATTGCTTTAAAGCATCTAGGTCTTTAACAGGGGGCCCCTTGGGGATCCCTGGTGGTATTACCAGGGGTCCTCCAAATATTGCTTGAATTAAATTTTTTTTTTAGAAAAACAGAATGAATGAATAGGCTAATAAAACAAGTTAGATGAGACTTTGTTGTCCCCAGAGTACGTATGTGAAGTTATACCCCAAAGATAATTTATTATAGCATGTAAAAGGTGTGAGTAAAATGTGCCATTTTTGGGTGTGTCTTTTGCTTGTTATAGCATGCTAAAATTGCCACTTGAAAGTGACAAGATCATCAAGTATGCAACACATATTTCTGCCATTATTTACTCGCCGAGCTGTATTTGAGCACCATTGACTTCCATAGTAAAAAGTCAATAGTGCACCAAAATTGTTGGGTTACAAACATTGCTCAAAATATCTTTAGTTTGTGTTCAGCAGAACAAACTAATGTATACAAGTTTGAGTAAATAATAACAAAATTTAATTTGGGGTGAACTATCCCTTTAAGATTTATCATAGCTAGATGTTTGGTGCAAATCAATGTTGGCGTCAACAAGAAATCTTTAAACATATGAATGTTCCTGAATGTATTGCGTAAGATTCTTTAGTGCATTTTATTCATTCAGGGCTTTTTTGTCAATCTTTCATGTATGGAACACCCATCCTGATCTATAAACGTCACATTACAAAATTAAAATGGGTTACAAGACATTGATTTTAAACATTCTAGTTACAGTTACGCTTCGTTTTACCTCATTCTCATAGATGTCAATCACAGTTCGGTCCAGTTGAACGTACCGATCCTTGTAGCTGCTCAAGATCTTCCCCGAACTTTTCTTCAACCAACCAGCCTTCCCAGTGCATTTCACCTCCTTAGGCTTGGCGGTCTCCTCTTTCACACCCTGTTTTGCAAAGGAAGACCAAAATCAGCATTTTTGTCAACCAAAATTTCAGTTTGACTTGGCACGAGCTCCAGAGAGCATTCCACAGATGGGAGGGCGAAGCACGCGGCAGACAAGATTATCATTTTTGGCCTGCATCAAATGACCTTCAACACCTTTTCCCCCCTCTTTCCACATCTGCTAATGTATTTTTCTAACCTTCTCATTCGTATCTCAATTCTTCATTCGACACCTAATTTATCATATTACTTTGATTGCTTTCTCAGTACAAAAGTCATATGCGAGCAATCCGAGCATACAAGGATTAGCAATATGGGTTACAATAGACTCAAACGGAGGTGTATTTGGAATTCCCAGACTTCCATAGACAGGAGTCTTTGTAAGGAAATTCCTCAGGATGTCTCTTTAAAGGGTCATCAGGCGGTTTTCCCACTTTCATTGAGCTTTTGATAGAGAAGGTGCAGCTGTCTTGAAAAGAAAACATTTTAGAATAATACAATCTGCACCATGCCTGAGTTCTGGTTCTGGGACTTTCCCACACGGCCCTGTCCTGGAAAGCAATATGGCGACAGGTCACTGCGTCCCCTAGCAGTGTCTGTGTTTGGACGGGGAGGGGGCGTTGGGGACGGGAGGGGGTGTTTTGGCACATGAGGGCGGCTCTTTGTTTTCCTCGTTCTGTTTTGGGTAAATTGGAGCACAACATGCTGGCTGAAGAGAGACTTTGGGTGGAATGGAAAAATCTATATTGCGAAAAACAGATTGGAGTCAATTTGGATCTGCGCTAAAGAGAAGAGAGAGAGAGAGAGAGCAGAAACAGATAGAAGAGTTTGTAAAATGTAAAATGAAGAAGGAAATAAACATAAACTCTAACTATGGCTAACAGGATGTTCGTCTTAAGAAAAGCAAACTTTGTAGTGCTAGACCTCAAGCGATGATAACCTAACCGAGTCTCAAAACAGGTTTATTTGTGGTGTTGGTTAAAGCAAGCATCACTAAGATTAGTGCTCATACTTGCAGTACGATCTAGAAGAAATAAAACAGTAGTATATTACTGAGTCGTATCTGAGGCCAGAATATCTAAAGTTTTTAAGTTGGGCTCATTTTCACTTGGGCATAAAGCAAGAACCAGAACACAGGGCCTAAAACCCTCATTGAACACCTTAGCAACCGCATATCAACGCCTGGCAACCACCCAAAAACACCCGAGCACCATTTAGCACCACAAACACCACGTACAATATCTTCAGAAGATGTAAGTGTGGACTTGAGAGCAGTGAGGAGCATTTCCTACAAAGTGAACGTGAGGAACAGTCCCTAAATAGTGAACATGAGGAGCAGACCTCACATAGTCAACATGAGGAGCAATCTCTACATAGCAAACATGAGGAATAGTCCATACATACTGAACATGAGGAGCAGCCCCTACATAGTCAACATGAGGAGCAGTCAACATGAGGAACAGTCCATACATATTGAACATGAGGAGCAGCCCCTACATAGTCAACATGAGGAGCAGTCCCTACATAGTCAACATGAGGAACAGTCCATACATAGTAAACATGAGGAGCAGACCTTACATAGTCAACATGAAGAGCAGTCCCTATATAGTCAACATGAGGAACAGTACCTACATAGTTAACGTGAGGAGCAGCAGTCGTTACATAGTCAACATGTGGAACGGTCCCTACCTAGTGAACTTGAGGAGCAGTCGGTTCATAGAACATAATGACCATGAGGAGCAGTTCATACATGGTGAACACCTTAGCAACCGCCTATCACACCCTGGCAACCACCCAAAAACACATAATTTAGCACCACAAACACCACGCACAATATCTTCTGAAGATGTAAAAGTGTGGACTAGAGAGCAGTGAGGAGCATTCCCTACATAGTGAACATGAGGAACAGACCTTATATAGTCAACATGAGGAGCAATCCCTACATAGCAAACATGAGGAATAGTCCATACATACTGAACATGAGGAGCAGCCCCTACATAGTCAACATGAGGAGCAGTCCCTACATAGTCAACATGAGGAACAGTCCCTACATAGTAAACATGAGGAACAGTCCCTACATAGTAAACATGAGGAGCAGACCTTACATAGTCAACATGAAGAGCAGTTCCTATATAGTCAACATGAGGAACACTCCCTACATAGTGAACATGAGGAGCAGACCTTACATAGTCAACATGAGGAACAGTCCCTACATAGTTAACGTGAGGAGCAGCAGTCGTTACATAGTCAACATGAGGAACGGTCCCTACCTAATGAACTTGAGGAGCAGTCGGTTCATAGAACATAATGACCATGAGGAGCAGTTCATACATGGTGAACACCTTAGCAACCGCCTATCACACCCTGGCAACCACCCAAAAACACATAATTTAGCACCACAAACACCACGCACAATATCTTCTGAAGATGTAAAAGTGTGGACTTGAGAGCAGTGAGGAGCATTCCCTACATAGTGAACATGAGGAACAGTCCCTATATAGTCAACAACACGAGGAAGCAGTCCCTACATAGTGAACATGAGAAACAGTACCCACATAGTTAATGAGGAACAGTCCCTACATAGTCAACATGAGGAGGACCAGTCCCTGCAAAGTGAACGTGAGGAGCAATCCCTACATAGTGAGCATGAAGAGCAGTACATACATAGTGAACATGATGGGCAGTGACCCCCAAGTCCCAACATAGTGAACGTGAGAAGAAGCAGTCCCTACATAGTCAACACGAGGAGGAGCAGTCCCTACATAGTGAACATGCTTGCATAGCCAACATAAGGAACAGTCCATACATAGTTAACATGAGGAGCAGACCTACCATAGTCAACATGAGGAGCAGTCCCTATATAGTCTACAACACGAGGAAGCAGTCCCTACACATTGAACATGTGGAACAGTCCCTACATAGTGAACATGAGAAACAGTACCCACATAGTTAACTAGGAGCAGTCCCTACATAGTCAACATGAGGAGGACCAGTCCCTGCAAAGTGAACGTGAGGAGCAATACCTACATAGTGAGCATGAAGAGCAGTCCCTACATAATCAACATGAGGAGCAGACCTTTCATTGTCAACATGAGGAGCAGTACATACATAGTGAACATGAGGAGCAGTGACTCCCGAGCCCCTACATAGTGAACATGAGAAGAAGCAGTCCCTACATAGTCAACACGAGGAGTAGCAGTCCCTACACAGTGAACATGAGGAGCAGTCCCTACATAGTGAACATGAGGAGCAGTCCCTACATAGTGAACATGAGGAGCAGTTCCTACATAGTGAACATGAGGAGCAGTCCCTACATAGCGAATTTGAGGAGCAGTCCCTACATAATTACATGAGGAGCAGTCCCTACATAGTGAACATGAGGAGCAGTTCCTACATAGTGAACATGAGGAGCAGTCCCTACATAGTGAATTTGAGGAGCAGTCCCTACATAGTGAACATGAGGAGCAGTCCCTACATAGTGAATTTGAGGAGAAGTCCCTACATTGTGAACGTGAGGCCTGGAGCAGTCCCTACATAGTGAATTCGAGGAGCAGTCCCTACATAGAGAACATGAAGAGCAGTTCCTACATAGTAAACATGAAGAGCAGTCCCTACATAGTGAACACAAGGAGCAGTCCCTACATAGTGAACATGAGGAGCAGTCCCTACATAGTGAACATGAGGAGGAGCAGTCCCTACATAGTGAACATGATTGCATAGTCAACATAAGGAAAAGTCCATACATAGTTAACATGAGGAGGAGCAGTCCCAAGTGAACATGAGGAGCAGTCCCTACATAGTGAACAAGAGGATCAGTCCCTACATAGTGAACATGAGGAGCAGTTCCTACATAGTGAACATGAAGAGCAGTCCCTACATAGTGAACATGAGGAGCAGTCCCTATAATCTGACAACAAAACTAATGATATTTAGTCTTTAAAAGACTACTACTCTTTAGATGAGTTGCTATTTTATACACACACACACACACACACACACACACACACACACACACACACACACACACACACACACATATATAAAACACACATGCAACCTGTACGTCTAATATGACTAAACTTCGGATGTCAGAGATGTAAAGTTTAGCTACGCCTTCACATTTTCACTATCAACATGATCACAGTATAGAGGAAATAACACATGAAGACCAAATCAAGTGTTTTAAGATACTGAAACCTTTGCCGCCAAAAATACTTATTTAGATGAAATGATAGTACACCTGAACATAAAAAATTATTTCACATAAGATTGAAACTGAAGGACTGACAGCCAAAGTCAATTTGATTGTATAGAAAAGAGGCATGTATCAGTATTCTCTTTAAAATCTCTAAATATGTTTTCTACAAAAGAAAAATAAAGTCACCCACGTGTGTAACGCATGCCGGTGAGTGAATAATGATTTTTATGCAAATAAATGTTTGAGCTGGAAGAACCGGATAATGTACTGTACTGTTGTGCATTGTTAGGTGAGACGCGCATGTGTTTATATACATGCATGCACACAGCTTCGTATGAGCTAAAAATAAAGAGCTGCACACCCTGACCTACTACACATCTAATAACCACACATCTACATGTGAATCATCTGTGCACTTTTTCTCAAGATTTTATCATTAGAGTCAAATACCAAAGCAACTCAAATGGTTCAAAGACTCTTATCGCTATCAGATGAAATGGTCAAAAATGCTTCCACATATCTATCAATTTTATTAGCAGTATGTACCTTTTTAAGTACTAATATTCACTCTTTGATACCAATATGTACATCTGAGGTGCTAATACGAACTCTTTAAATGTTACGTGCGACCAGGTAATAACAAAACGTATGATGTCACAACTGATTACTCGGAATGAAGTATTCCAAATCGCAATAAAGCAATAAAATTGTTCCTACAGTTAAATGTGCTGACATGCACAATACTGCACTTCTTGTGTGGTAGTACTTTTTGTGATAAGACTACACAATACGTAAGGAATAAAAGACGACGGACGATGAATTATTCGAAATATAATGCACACCCAAGGTGTCAAGCCATTATTCGTCGCTTATACCACGGTTACCACAAACACTGCACTGGGGCCTATTTTTAAGACATTAGACAGGTTAGGTGTGCTATTTACAGAAAAATAATCAACACTCATAAAACATTTCTCAGCCAATCAGAATAAAGAATTCAACAGGCCCGTGGTATAAAATGAAATAATCCACATGCATGTCATGTAATGAATTCAGTTATTTCAGAAGTCACCCGATGTTTTGTTCAAAGTGGAACCTGTTCTCATAGCAAGTGTGTTTACCAGTTGTACTAGTTGGTAGAGAAGACAAAATAGAAAAACCTGAGAAGTATAAAGAGGAACCAATGATTGAGATTGAACAGGAATCAAGAACTCTTGTCTGTATCCCTTACCGCCAGTTTAACCAAAGGCTTTAGAAAGAGCAGTCGAGTCAATGTGAATTCTCAAAGGCAAAAATGAAACCATATTTTAAACATAAATGGTAAAGTTTTATGCGATTTTGATGTTGCATTCACGACAACAGCGTTTTGAGGTCCTGAAAACGCAAAGTTTTCAAAACGGATGTTTTTGCTAACGACGCCTTGACTAATCTGCGAAAACGGTGGAGTCATGCTCGTGTGTTAAGTCAGTCTATAGGCATGTGTGACCATGGCGGCCTACAGGACAGTGTTTGTGCTCCTCAAGACCTAGGGGGCGATCCCTTGCTCCGAGCACCCACGGAAAAATGCAAGATATGCTCAATTAATTTTATTAAGAAATACGGGAGCCTCTCTGATTGTTGGATCTCTCAAGTTGTAATATCTACAATGATTTATGGATAAGCTGAAGAAGGGGTGCTTCACATTTTGTGTCTAAAACAATGCAGAACACATGAACAACGGCTTACCTTCTTCTTTCCAAAGTGCTTGGGCGCTCCCGTAGCGTCTGCTGTTGTTAAGCAACCTAAGCGTTGCGTGACGTACTAAGCATTAGGGGTGGCACGGTTCATGAAAAAAATCAGAACCGTTCGGTTCGCTTGTCTCAGTTCGGAGCGTGTGTGCGTCGCACGGTTCAACGGTTCATGGCATGCACAATGTATGTAGCCTCGTGCCCTGTATGTGACCTCAAATAGCATGTTTCCCTTTCGCTATATATATATATATACATAAAAATTTAGAAAATATACAATATAGAATTTATATATAATTTATTTATTTATTTTCTCTTTATATAAAAGATTAAGTATAAACTTATGTATATTGTATATAATTAGTGCTGTTAATGCAAAACTTAACGTATTAGATAGGAAATACACAGCAACACAATGTTTTGTAAGTTTGTGTGATTACTTTGTTTTATAGACGTCTGTAACAGACCTAAATCATCTCTGCTGCATAGTTGCATTTTTTCTAGTTACCGAATCTGTTACTGTAGTTAATGTCGTGATTACTTTCATTTCTGGCGCTATATTATATTATTATGTCTCTAATAAGATCAGTCACAAACATGATTCCTGCACGATCTAATGTGTTGCATGTTATTTACTTACTGTCATTCATTATTTGTCTCCCTCTTCGTGTTTTGTCCACTTTCCCGGTTGCTAAAAAACTCTTAAACCTCTTAACTCTTTCACCGCCATTGACGAGATATCTCGTCAATTAAGAGAAAACGCTTCCCCGCCAATGACGAGATTTTCCGACTTTCCGCAATACTGCTATTATCCACAAGGTGGCACCCTTCCGCAACTTTATAAAACCGGAAGTATTGCCCTATGGCAAGCGGCTGCATGTCCGTGTCTGTTTTAAAGATCGCTCTGAATGGGATCTCTATGAAAAGTCCGTCACAAAAATGGAATTATCTCTGCTTTTTGCTCAAAATGTGGTGTTTTTGCAGAAACCTACCCATATTCAAAAGCTGATTACAAAAGAACCACTTAAGGTAGGATGAAACGTTTTTTTTTTTTGTTTGAAAGCAGATGGTCTGTTCTTTCATTTGGTATATTGTATGTTTATTTATTTAAAGAAGAACATTTTCTGGAAGGCATTAAACTTTGGTGAAAATCATGAAAAACGCTGGCGCTGGCAACTTTTTTAAAAAACGCTGGCGGTGAAAGAGTTAAAAGTCCTCGTCCGTGCTCCTAACAATTTTTTACCTTAAGACCTCTTTTAAGGTTTAAGATGCTTTCTGAATTACTTTTTTCTTTACTAGGATTTTTTCTTTAATTTTAAGAGTAAACGCCCACATTTTCTTAGAATTGCATCTCTATGAGCTACTTTTTGCATTAAGATTCTTTATGAATACAGGCCCTGGAGTGTTAAAAAAATTAAAAGAAAAAATAACAACAAGAACTGCACAGAACCGAGAACCGTGTCCATAAAACCGTGATACGAACCGAACCGAGGGTTTTGTGAACCGTGCCACCCCTACTAAGCATCCAGCGGCGGAGAAAGAAATCGGTGCCTATGGCTCAAGATACGGAGTTTAATAACGCTTCACCGACAAAGTTTACAAAATTTTGCCGCTTTATAGTCCAAGGGCACCTCATTATCCATTTTAATCAAATTACTTGATGCTTTCACATTTTGATTGATTGTATTCATCGCTCTGTATGTGCGCAGGCAGGGTGTGCCTCATATGCTCTTTGATCACCCCCTGGTGGCTGGCTGCAATACAAGTCATAAACCCCGCCCCCTCCATCCAAATGAATGGGACTCTGCTCTAAATAAAAAAAATGATTTACACTTCCAATAAAAATTTCCGAAAGATGGTTTTGGTCCTTTAGGGTAGTTATCACGCTGATATCTATTCAATTGTTCATTTTTGTGATAAGTTTCATTTTAGCTAGTAATTTGATGCTATAGAAATGGGGCGTGTTCTTATGATTGGCGTGGTTGAACTTGGGCGCACGAGCATTTGGGCGGAAGTTTGATACCGCGGCTCTGCCTCCTGCTCCACGGATGATTCCTTCTGCGCATGCCTTGGCTCCAAACTGACGTTTTTACATAACATGGCAGACATTTTTAACTTAAATTCAATACAATGGAAGGAGGCGACATCGCGTCATCCATCTTTTTTTACAGTCTATGGCTCAGGAATGTAGTGTTTCTTTACAAAGTAACATCGCCATCTACTGGCCTGGTACATGTAATACAGCAGAAATAGGGTTTGTGTGAACGTTAAAACTTTTTGACAGCATTGTAAACATCATTTGTATCAAGAATTGTCAGCATTCTTGACAGAGTGTACGTAATTTTTTTTATAAATGCAAAGGAAAAACTAAATGGACATTTCTTTCGAAGAAACAAATGTGCAAAGTGGATCAAAGTTAATGCTGATCAGAAAATAACACACAACTATCTATAGTAAATGACAACTTGCTAAAACTGGTTCTAACTGAACACTGGTATATAAACCGCAGATGCAACTCTACAAATACCAAACTTTACCGTGACCTCGGCAGCTGGTCTTTGTCGTGATGTCATATCAAACTGGGTATGTTTCTTCCACGCTGTCATTATGTTTGGATAAATATGCTGGCGAATTGGCTGTGATGTACACAAATGTGATTCATGCTGTCGTGAAGACACAGATGAATTCCTGACACAAATTCCTATTTTAAGTGAAGGCCGTTTTAAACTACTGTATCATATGTTAGCGACATTTCCCAAGAATCTAGTTGAGCTTTTGTCAAGGCAACGCAAACAGAATGGCACTTCGTCTTTATCTTATCAAAGCTAAATAAAGATTTCAGCTCTGTCTAAGCAAGCACACCACATATTAACTCTGTTGGTTTTAGCTCTGTCATGTATTGCTTGCGGCTCACGCTACTTCCTTATTTCACTATTTCCTGATAAGACTTTTTTATATAGTAATAGGATGTGTTAGAATAATCTATATTTGCTTCTTTTATAGGTTTAAAGCATTTTCTTTAAACAATGCTCTTAATCTAATAATATTTCTAACTATCTATTCTAGACATTAACTGAGTAGGCCTATTGTCCATCTGTCCATCTGTTGATCTCTCTATACTGTATCTCTATACAACTATATTTACTGCATACTGCCTGTCTGTATCTACTTATCTCTATCTAGGGGTAGGCAATAAACCTATCTATCTATCTACAGGTATCCCTCCATCCATCCATCTGTCTATCTACAGTGAGGAAAATAAGTATTTGAACACCCTGCTATTTTGCAAGTTCTCCCACTTAGAAATCATGGAGGGGTCTGAAATTGTCATCGTAGGTACATGTCCACTGTGAAACACATAATCTATAAAAAATCATACATTGTGATTTCTGAATTTTTTAAACTATTTATTTGTATGATACAGCTGCAAAAAAGTATTTAAATACCTGAGAAAAATCAATGTTAATATTTGGTACACTAGCCTTTGTTTGCAATTACAGAGGTCAAACATTTCCTGTAGTTTTTTTCAGGTTTGCACACACAGATCTTTTCTAGATCAGTCAGGTTTCTGGCCTGTCGCTAGAAAACACGGAGTTTGAGCTCCCTCCACAGATTCTCTATTGGGTTTAGTTCTGGAGCCAGAACCTTGATATGCTTCTTACAGAGCCACTGCTTGGTTATCCTGGCTGTGTGCTTCGGGTCATTGTCATGTTGGAAGACCCAGCCTCGACCCATCTTCAATACTCTAACTAAGGGAAGGAGGTTGTTCCCCAAAATCTCGCAATACATGGACTCGGTCATCCTTACTTTAATACAGCCAGTCGCCCTGTCCCATATGCAGAAAACGACCCCCAAAGCATGATGCTACCACCCCCATGGTTCACAGTAGGGATGGTGTTCTTGGGATGGTACTCATCATTCTTCTTTCTCCAAACACGTTTAGTAGAATTTTCTATTTTGGTCTCATCTGACCACATGACTTTCTCCCAGGACTCCTCTGGATCATACAAATGGTCATTGGCAAACTTAAGATGGGCCTGTACATGTGCTGGTTTAAGCAGGGGAACCTTCTGTGCCATCCATGATTTCAAACCATGACGTCTTAGTGTATTACCAAAAGTAACCTTGGAAACGGTCTCCCAGCTCTTTTCAGGTCATTGACCAGCACCTCCCGTGTAGTTCTGGGCTGATTTCTCACCTTTCTTGAGACCCCACAAGGTGAGATCTTGTCATGTTTAGCTCTTCCATTTTCTAATGATTGCTCCAACAGTGGACCTTTTTTCACCAAGCTGCTTGGCAATTTCCCCGTAGCCCTTTCCAGCCTTGTGGAGTTGTACAATTTTGTCTCTAGTGTCTTTGGACAGCTCTTTGGTCTTGGCCATGTTAGTAGTTGGATTGATTGTATGGGGTGGACAGGTGTCTTTATGCAGCCAACGACCTCAAACAGGTGCATCTAATTTAGGATAATAAATGGAGTGGAGGTGGACATATTAAAGGCAGACAGGTGTTCAAATACTTATTTGCAGCTGTATCATACAAATAAATAGTTAAAAAATCATACATTGTGATTTCTGGATTTTTTTTAGATTATGTCTCTCACAGTGGACATGCACCTACAATGACAAATTCAGAGCCCTCAATGATTTCTAAGAACTTGCAAAATAGCAGGTGTTCAAAAACTTTCCTCAATGTATATCTACTGCATCTCTATCTATCTATCTATCTATCTATCTATCTATCTATCTATCTATCTATCTATCTATCTATCTATCTATCTATCTATCTATATTTAATGTTTGTTTGTCTATCTATCTATCCTATCTATCCATCTATCTTTAATGTTTGTTTGTCTATCTATCTATGCATCCATCCATCCATCCATCCATCCATCCATCTATCTATCTTTACTGTCTGTCTGTATCTACTGCATCTCTCTCTATATGTCTGTCTGACTGGTCTGTCTGTCTATCTATCTATCTATCTATCTATCTATCTATCTATCTATCTATCTATCTATCTATCTCAACTATATTCTACAGTATCTCTCTATCCATCCATCCATCCATCCATCTTTATTCTCTCTCTCTCTCTCTCTCTCTCTCTCTCTCTCTCTCTCTCTCTCTCTCTCTCTCCCTCAACAGAAAGGCACAGGTCTTGACAGAGAGGGGCGTTTGATGCTGAAGTAAACAGGTCCGTGTTATTCACTTCCTGGTATCAAACTAAAACTACATCCCCTCAACCATGTGCTGATATAAAGAAGTTCGGTTATTGATAGTTAATAACAGTCGCATTAACTTCACACTGAGTTCACTTCAGTAGCTACACAACGACAATCATAAGTGATGCTCAAAACCAAAGCCGACACCCAATTTCCTATGCAGAAGAAACAGTAACGCTGTGAATCAAGTTATAATACGTAAAGCAAATCCAAGCAATGCCAACGATTAAAATGACTGAAATTATAACGTTGCAAAAGCTGCAACTGCGCATGACCCAAATGATACGCGTAACTTTGGTTAGTTTTAAACAACGTTCCATATTACATGCATGCTTAAAATCTATCGCATTTTAAATATGAAGTGTGCACAAACAAGAAACACAGATTAAATACTCACATCTTCCATGATACTGGATCTGTAATTTGTATATAACAGAAATCCCGTTATGCGCAACAGAAAGGACTCGACGCTGGACTTTATCTCGCTTTTAAAGTGATGATTTCTCCTCTTCTCAACTTTCTCAGATCCAACATGACGATGAAAAACAGGGAACTGTGTCAAAGGCTGAAATTTCTTTTCCTCTTTCCACTTCAGCACTGTTACGAGTTTGATGGGTGAAAAAAACTTGGTTTCCGGTAAGTCCCCTAAAAAGCTTCTTCACTGCCGAGCGAAGCAGGGTCGTGTCTCAAACCCAGGTGTGCTCACTACTTAGTCAACACTCATGAGGTATCAAAACACGACAACATATAACAGACCGCGCACATTTAAGCTTTCACATCGCATGGAAAGCAGAAAATATTGAGCTCTGGGCGGCCAATAATGATTTGGATGCACGAATCCCAAAACAATGTCGTCTATTTAGGGTCCTCTGTAGGTTTGGAGACACAGCCCTGCACTTCTCAAAGTGAGCCTAACCAGTCTAAATATGCATTCCTATGACTTTGTGTTTAGAAAAAATGCTAATTAATGAAATAAAATAGTTTGTTTCTGGATTTGCATTTGTTTAAGACTTTAATAGGCTGATGTTGTAAATGATTAATACATTATCAATAGATAATCTCACTCTCTTGCAGTAGATTTGCATAATGAGGATTTTAAATAAATAAGCACAACCATATACAGGCATATCTACGTCCCTAATGCAACATATGTAGGAGATCAATTATGCATGAAAGACTTTTGCAATAACAAGTAAGTACCGTAATAAGGTCAATAGTTAAAGAAAAACACCTTTTTATATCTCTGTAACTGCATGCTAAAGGACTTTGCAGAAAGGTTACATTTCCTGGGGGCGTGGCATGATTTTGACAGCACAGTATAGGGAGGATGCAACCCTGCTTCCTATTAATGACACACAACAAACAACACATCACTTTCTCATGTTTCTTCATTTTAAAAATGTGTTATTTTATTCTTGTTAAGTTAAAGGAAACAAGTGCAAAGTTAGTATCAGCAAAGTTGTACAACTAAGTTCCTGTTTTGTGATGTGACAGTACGGCTTATGTGTGTTTGTTTTTGTAACTTACATTGTGAGGGTTTCCTGTCCATTTCTCAATTTGGTTTCAGCATACAAACGTTATCAAACCTTTAATGGCATTTAATACAAAAATCACTGACAATTGGATTGTTATGATTGTTACACATTAAAACTTATCTGGCAACACTATGGTTGGTTTAACAACCTGAAATGGTTTTTAACTGAAATAAAATTATTAAAATAAACTAAAATGTTGTTCAATAAACAATACTTTATAAACGCATTTTCTTAACTGAAGAATATGCTTTCCATCCATTTGTAAAATGTTTTATACATTTATATTTTTATTATTTAGGAGCTTGTTTTGTCACTGACCCTTAAAGTGGTAATGCAGGACTGTTAGTAAGCGGGGCTTTATCAATGTGACCTCACATTGATAAGAGAATAAAAACGGCATGTCTAATGAGACTGCTTTGATTTAATGGGGAAAAAATGGTGGATTTTTATCAGCGTAGGGTGGTTGTGTTCACACACTGCCAATGGTGGCAGATTTGGCAAATTGGGGGCCCAAGGCAAAGGTATCTATGGGGCCCCCCTATCCGATCTATAAAAGAGGACACATTTTTTTTTACTTCAAAATGTAGATTAAAAGCAGAGAACACACAAACTGTAGCACTACACAAACCAATAGAGAATAAGTCAATGGGTAGTTTCTGTAGTAACGTTATTTACTTCACCACAAAATCATTTTTATCAGCGTAGTGCTAAGGCTATTACTAGCAAAACTAGGCGGTTGACTCACCAATTTTCGCATTTATATTTGTCTTGATTCGTCTCTGTTCTGTACTTTCCCAGTCCTCCTGTCACTCTGTGTTTATCTTTCATGCCGCGCGCACCGTTACAGACTAGTCATTTTCATTGTGTGTGTAGTGACAGATAAACATGAACTGGACATTTTAACTACTATTTCAACGTAGTTCTTAAGAATATTAGTACAATTTACAATGCTTTTGAAGTTTCCATGATGATAAGGGTTTTATTGATTCATTAGGTTGTTTGGGTGCCCCCTAATATGACCGCTGGTAGGGGGCCCCAAGCAGCCACCTACCTATGCCTCTAAGTTAAGATTGCCTCTGACTGCCAACACACATTATGTCCAAACGCCTTGTAAAAGTGGACTTTTCCAAAATATGTGCCCTTTAAATGTATCATTCTTTGTTGGCAAGATCAAATCTAAAGTACTGTCCACATTAGATCAGACCAGCAGAAGATATTTTTATTGTTACGCTCTGACGAGTCGTTTTTTTCAGTAAACAATATTACTTTAGTTTTTACATTATTGGGCGGTTTCCTGGGTTTAGGTTATCCAGGACTAGGCCCTATTTATATTAGGACAATTAAGAAGTTTTTACAAACATATCTTACAAAAAACAATACTGTTGTGCATCTTAAAGGGACACTCCTTTTCCAGCTCCCCTAGAGTTAAACATTTGATTTTTACCGTTTTGGAATCCATTCAGCTGATCTCCGGGTCTGACAGTACCACTTTTAGCATAGCTTAGCATAATCTATTGAATCTGATTAGACCATTAGCATCGCGCTAAAAAATAACCATAGAGTTTGGGTATTTTTCCTATTTAAAACTTGACTCTTCTGTAGTTACATTGTGTACTAAGACCGACAGAAAATTAAAAGTTGCGATTTTCTAGGCAGATATGTCTAGGAACTATACTCTCAAACTGGCGTAATAATCAAGGATTTTGCTGTCGTAACATGACTGCAGGAGGCGCAATGATATTACGCAGTGCCCAAAAATAGTCCCCTGCCATTGAAAGTTACTAAGGGGAATATTTTCAGCTGCTGCATAAAAGTGGTACTGCCAGACCCGGAGATCAGGTGAATGGATTCCAAAAAGGCAAAAAATGTGTTTAACCCTAGGGGAGCTGGAAAATAAGCCTATTTTCAAAAAAAGTGGAGTGTCTCTTTAAGACAAAACAATCTCACCTATGTATGTTGAAAATAGTCAGGGCAAGATGTTTTAAAATTAATGAGCACCTATTATGTGCTAAAAACAATGTTATTTGATGTACAATGTGTTCACCATAGACTGTAAAAAAAGAAGGACGACGCGACGTCGCCTCCCACCATTGTAATGAATTGAAGCCAAAAATGTCAGACCACGGTCGCCGCCATGTTACGTAAAAACGTCAGGCATGAGCAGAAGGAATCGTCCGTGGAGCCAGAGGCGGAGCCGCGGTATCAAACTTCCACCCAAACGCTCGCGCAACCAATTCAACCACGCCAATCATAATGGCACGCCCCGTTTCTATAGCATTAAATTACTAGCTAAAATGAAACTTATCATGTATACAATAATGAACACTTAAACATATATCAGCATGATAACAACTACTTGAAAGGACCAAAACCATCTTTCGGAAACTTTGATTGGAAGTGTAAATAATTTTTTTATTTAGAGCAGAGTCCCATTCGTTTCAATGGAGAGGGCGGGTTTTATGACTTTTCAAGGCTTATGAGGCACACCCGATGTTCACGTGATTTATGGTTAAAAAGACCCTGGTACATTATTGTTGCTCCTCTATGCCCCGCTGAAACGCGCAGTTCTGAAATGCGCAGTGTCCTCGGATTGGCCAGCTAACCAGAATGTTGTGATTGGCCTGAATACCTCTGACGTCAGACGGAAATGTGACGCTCCTTACCATGTTTAAAAGATTCGCTCAAAATGCAATGCTGACAGGAATTAATATCATCTTAAACATACTTAAACATTAAAATCATGTTTGCATATGATCGTAGAAACGACAAACAACAAGTGCTACTCTGCACTGCACAAAACATGCATTTGATTCATGGTTTAGTCAGTAATAAATTCTTCAAATATGGAAACATAGACTACTTACAGGCTGTATTTCAGAAACGGGTGGAGTTATGATAATGGCCGCCGTGTCCACGTCAACCGGCCCAGGAAGTAAACTGTTGCCTACAATCCGCGTGTTTGTTGTAGTCCAAGAAAAGAGATTTACATTGGAAACGAATCATCGTTTAGAGATTTGTACCTTTTGCATATCGTTAACATGTACTAATACACATTTACACACCAAAGGAATTGTAATTGTGAATCGAATAATTGCTCTTTAAAGCAGCTCAAACAGTTTAGTCTAAAACTAGGATAAGCAATGTCTGGGAAACCGCTCCTATATGTTCGTATGATTTCAGACAAGCCAAGAAACCATCCATTATTTTATTTCTACCTAACGCTAGTTCACACACAGTATCACACAATCCTTTCATCTCTTCTGATTCTCATGCAAAATACCAAAGCCTTATTGAAACAAGTGTTTTAACACAAGACAGTTTCACTGAAACACCAAGCATGTGTTGCTTTGTACATAACTGTGTGTTGTTCCCTGTACAGCAGTAGTGCATGAAAGCCACACCACTGAAACCACACCTGGTCTCATACTGAACCTGTACACTGCGTTTAAAACCACAAAGTTGTGTTTTGAAGTCCCAGAGTAAGTTTTTTTGTTTTTTAGACAAAATTTGGAAATCTTGTTTGTGCAATGGAAGACTAACGGTGATATTCAGTAAATTAATGCAAGTTTCGGTATATGTTAATACTTAGTGCAAACTGATATAAAAAGCCACGTGAGAGGAAATGATACAAAAAGATGAACTGAGGCACAGGTTATGGCCGGGTTACTATTTCAGTAGATATGATGTGTGACATAGTTTGAAGCGGGTGTGTTAAATCAATATTACACAATGAAGAAACTTTAAAACATAATTTAGAATATGCATTTCTTTAAACTTTAATTTTGTTTACCTAACTACAGTACAAATAATACTGAATAAAGAATTGTTATGCTTCTTTACAATAAGTACAATACTTGTAGCCATGGTAGCAGATATGAAAATTTCACAGACAACTTGAAAAAGTATTTGTATGTGAGAAGTATGTGAGTGAATATGAAGTGATGTGAAACCGCACCCATCCGAAGCCTCCTGTATTTTCCTGCTTGCAGTTCATTTAGCAATTGGCGCCCCCTGCAGGTAGATCATGATACAACAATGATTAATCTGTTCAACACCGTATAAAAGTCTTTTTGTGAAATGTGTCTACACTTTAACTTGTGAGATTAGGTTAAAGTATGTGTAACGGAATATTAAATACGTGTTCTGAGTTTGGTTTGTCACACCACAGATAAAATGAGAGGGCAAGATTATCTCCTCTTAAACCATGCGCAGGGGCGTGTCCGCCGTCTGTGCCGAAGCCACGCCCACTCAAGGAAAAGATGCCGCCTCTTTCAACCGTCTCCTCACGAGTCTGCCAAAAAGTAAGAAAACCAGTATTCTTTATTGATAAATAAACTAGTTGGTTGAACATTATATTTCCTTAATGTGCTAAATTGATTATTTGGCAAGCGTATGCTTTAATGACTTTAATGAAAATTAACATTTGATTCATTATTTTGTCAACTGTGTTACGGAAAAAAGCTGTCTCACATGAAACTTGAATTAATTAACACTTGATTGATAACACATTTGTTTGAATGTTTTTGAGACTATTCACCAATTTTTTGAGGTAATCTGATTTTGGGGCTTCATAATGGGCATTCTGTGGGATGCAAAATTTTTCTTCAACATAAATCCACATTATTCTGACATTATTCTGAATTTAGTGTAATGGCATTAGATACTTGCATTACTTAGATACTTTTCATGGTAAGTAATGCTTACATTACTTTTGCGTTACTTTTTCTTACTTGGCTGCGGCTTGATCTCTTTCAGGCCTTGCAGGTGTTTTTTATGATCGCAAAAATGTCAGAACTTGGGTCTGCCATCTCCGTTTCTGACTTAAACTGAGGCGCACAGAGTGTGTAATTCTAAGTGACTATGTTCAGTACATTATTTTATTTAAAAATTAAATTAATCAAACTAAAAAGTAACTCGCATTACTTTTTTAAAAAAGTAACTCAAATATCAATGTGTACATTTATAAAGTAATGCGTTACTTTACTTGTTACTTCAGAAAAGTAATATTATTATATACTTACTTGTAATGTGTTACACCCCCAACACTGTTCAGGACATTAAAACCACACATAACACTGTTTCAAGAAAAAAATTCGTAGTATTTTTGCCTTGTTTTCAGTAAAAACACCTAAAAATTAAGATGGTTTTTCTTGATGAGCAAAACAACCCAAGAAAATAAGTCTAGTTTTTAGACCAAAAATATCAAAGTTAAGTGATTTTGTGCATAAAACAAGCAAAACAAATCTGCCAAATGGGGTAAGCTAATTTTTCTTGAATGTAGTGTTTAAGAAAAATTTTCAAGATTTTTTGCTTACCCTATTGGCAGACTTTTGGCTTGTTTTAAGCACAAATTCACTTAAATGGTATAATTTTCTTAGGTCATTTTGCTCATCGAGAAAAAGAATCTTAATTTAAGAATTTTTAGATATTTTTACTGAAAACAAGACAAAAATACTAAGTAAGCCAAGTCATTTTTTGCAGTGTAGAAGTTAAAGAAAGGCCTGGCGCTGTTCCTCAGCAGCAGATAAACCCATGTCCCTAGTCGAGTCATGATCGAATTTATGAATAGTACTCAATGAAATCATTGTAATATTTTGGGGTGGTTTCCCAGACAGGGATTATCTTAAGCGACAATAAGTAGGTTTTACCCCCATCTAGTTGTGAAATTGTATTTTGCATTCAAACGAACAGTGCTCTCTAGCGCCTCGCTTTTCCAAATGCGCGTTGCAACTACGGTAGTCGTTATGTAATCACTGTCAAACCATGTCCGTTTCAGCTGGTTCACGTGTTCTGAATGACAACGCGTTGGTAGGCTAGTGCTTTATGTCCCTCTCTGCTATGATAGTTTTAGTATAGCAGAACGACATGGAAGTATTTTTGGACTTACCTGTTCAATGCAAGTAAAGAGAAGAAATTCTAAGCTTACAAAGAAAAGTCAGATCACTGGTAGAGGTCATTTGACACCAACGAGGACATATTTATGAATAAAGACATTGATTTTTGATTAATAAAACACCATATACTGTCCCTTTAAAGTGGACATATCATGAAAATCTGACTTTACTATTATTAGGTCCCCAGTGCTTTTATCAACCTAGAAAATGTGAAAAAGCTCAATAGTAAAGTTTTTGGTAAAACATCCACTGCAAGCATGTAAAAAATAGCTCATTGAAATTTGGCTCCCCTTGTGATGTCAGGAGATAATACTGCCCCTTAATCTGCACTATCCAACCACGGCACTGCCATTTAGTGCAGAAATCTGCTCATTTGCATGTTAAAGGACACGCCCAAAACGGCACATTTTTGCTCAGACCTAGAAAGTGGCAACTTTCACGTATTATAATAAATTATCTGTGGGGTATTTTGAACTTCAACTTCACATAGTACCCCTGGGGACATCAAAGATTTATTTGACATCTTAAAAAAGTCTTGTGAAATGTCTCCTTTAAACTAGGACTAGGCCTTAGTTTAATTAGGAAATATAACTAGTTTTAACAAACATGCCTTAATAAAACATTACTGGCGTGCATATTTAAGGCAAAACAAAGGGTACTGATGTATTTTAAGATATGTCAGTGCAAGTTGTTTTCAGTTTGGACAGCTCTTACATTTTAGTTATACTCTAATCCCTGTACGGGAAAATGCCCCATAGAGTTTACGGTAAGTATATAAAATGTATCTATAAAGCTTTTTAAACACACATTATAAAAATATATAATGTTAATGAACATTATAATACATTATAATAATGCATCAATTACACTTCAAGTTGGAAGGACTAAGCAGAATATTGACATAAATTGACACAGAATTGCCAACATTTTCAATCGTGTGAATCAACTTTGTTACAGTTTATGGGTAACACATTTGACATTTCAGGGCTTTGTGAAAACTGCTGACCTTGGACTAGTTAGTACATGATTAACTTATGTTTTTATATTCTTTCTCTAAATATTTATAAATAAAGCATGTGACGCAAAGTCGCTTGAACATGTTGGCAACACTGTTGACGGTCAATTAATCTACTCTATGTGCAGACCATAATATAAATATAATATTGAAAAGGAGAAGTTATGACTTACAACAATGTCTTAAAATTTTCCTCCGAAAAAGGAAATTATATTCCTTGATGTTGGACTTGTGACTTTGGAACAACCATTGCTGATTTACAGGGAGTTCATCGGGAGTAACACGGTTGACACTGATTTCATACACAAAATGGATAATTTAATGTAGATGCATGCGCAAAATATTGTTAAAAACACCTTTCTCATAATTTAATAATTTTGGACAAATATTTAGCGCAAACCCTCAAATTTACCAAATCGGTATAGAATATGCCACAAGATAAAAGATTAAATGAAACCACATTAACAACAAATACTTTTTAATGAGATTTATTTAAATAGGACATTTCTTTATAAGAATGGTTATAGCACAGGAAAGCCACCATAGATGAACACGCCTCTAAATAAGAGACTCATCACTTTTAATAGGTTCACACTTTGGTGACAAACTCTCATCTTCCAGAACAGGCAACACTGTTGATCAGTTTTTTCCATTGAGGAATTCACAAAACCGACACGAGCACAAACTCCGGTCGTCAGCCTTGAGGGCCGTAAAGTTTGACATTAGAGTTAGTAGAAGCCGACGTAAGCTACCATACAAACCATATTCAGATGACCATGCATATTCCAACAGGCGATCGCAAGCAAAGAAACTTTTGCAAAACAAAACAAAACATATTGGTCACGTATTAGTGTAAACACAGCGCTCACATCTGCCTTACTGGTTTACAGCAAAGCCTTAATTTATAACAGCCAGGCTCGACTACGCAAGGTTCATCTACTCCACACAGCGCTTAATAGTCAGTACCAATAAGCTTCGTATCCACTCGCGGGTCATGTAAAAAATACGAGAGTTCTTTCAACATACCATCAGCCTCATATCTTGCGCTACAAAAGATACATTTAATAAAAATTAGAGACGAGGAAAACAACATTTGAGACTCTTAGGTGTTTGTGAGTGAATGTCACTCAAGTTTGCTCTCATGAAACATCTGGTAGTGTGATGAAGAGAAGAAGAGAGAAACGGCAAACGTTAACTAAGACGAGAGAGAGAGTCTGGCTTCGTGTTCGAGTCAATCAAACATCCTTTAAAAGCTCAGCTTTTGTCAATGAGAGCAATATGATGATTTCTCACCAACATCCAGGTCATATTCTTCCCAAAACAAAGTATATTTAGGACCATTTGCATTCGTCGTGACAGTCAACCATGTTTAAACCTAAAATTGTTGTTACTTTTATGACTTAGTTAACCAATTACAAAAAAACGGTAACAACTTTAAATATATAACTTAAATAGTATTTGTTGTATCGTTTTTAAATTATAGAGTTTTAAAAGGGCTTTCGTGGATTAATCTGCACTAAAGGAATGACAAATAGATGTTTTGCGTTCATAAAAACGCTACAATAATTTTTAAATTGACAATCTCTTTGATTTTGGGATGAAATATGACCCGGACAATACATACTGAGATTCGCGCAATTCCAACGGTTACATTCGCACGTAATTAAGGCTAATGTTCTATGCCTCGGATTTGGGTGTGCAAAGTCTTAAAAAAAGTTCAACCTCCAGCGAAAAATAAAAACAGCAAAATTGTCACGTTTAAACACATTCTTGGATATCTGTAAAGAATAAATATTTACCAAAACCAAAATAATGAGACGCGTCCCACTCTGTGTTTCATGCACGTGTGCTATTTACAGCTTGAAACACACACATACACACAAGCACGCACTTTCGTCCACTGCATAAAGACACCCAACCAAGCGTTCCCAAAACACACACTGCATGGCTCAGATCTGTAAAGCTAAGCCGATCTCAAACTATAAAAACAACTTCATACAAATGACAAACAGCACTAAAAAAACCTAAACGGACTATTGATGTATCTCCACGAAGGGCGTGTGGAGTGTGAAGAGCGAAACGCACTTCCGTGCCGTGTTCACAATCGACTCAATACTGACGTGGAGGTTTATTTGTATATTCTACCTTTTTATTTCAGTAAAATTAACTTAAGCTCGAAATAATGACAAAATCCAGATGTGACGTAAAGGGTGGGCGTGTGAAGGAGGGTCTGTGGTGATGGCCGACACCAGAGCTGCGATCGAGGACCACTGTTTTCATGTTAAGTCCTGTTCAGTCTTCGATATACTCCCATAAGTCTTTCTCGTAGCCCTCGTGAACGTGCTGGAGAAGGACTCGTCTCCGACTCTCGCAGTATCTGCACAGGAAAACAGATGCAGGTTTGAACTTGGGTTAATATTCGGAGCATGGCTTTCTTGCTAATATTAATACATTTGGACCTATAGTTAAATTGTCTATTATAAGTTGTAGTCGCGGCTTAGTGGTTTGTGCATGTGGTCCAGTCATGCTGAATATGACTGGTTACCCAACATGACATCTACGTGTAATCTATCGTGTATCCATATTACCAGCTGCACTTTAAGACGGACTCCATCATTGATGTATTTGATTATCTTTTTCAGAAAATGTACTGACTGTTCCAAGCTTTATAATGGTAGTAAATGGTGCTTCTGATTTGATTGGACTCTAATTGGTTAATAAAGGCCTTCTAAGGCCAATCAATGTGATTTTGTTAGAAAAACATCAATATTTAAAACTTTGCTTCTGGTAACAACTGACACACATTCACGATGTGAGTCCGTTCAGAGTCCGTTTTGAGCACATGACGTCTCTCGTCTCATATCCACTATGTCCTACGTTGGAGAAACAGTCTCTTCTAAACAAGTTACCAGAATATTTATTTTTAGTTTGTAAAGTTTTTTCTTACAAAAATCTTAATCTTCTGTGAAGGACTTTTTGGGCTTCAAATCAGAAGCACCATTTACTACCATTATAAAGCCAATATTAAAAATGTAAATCCAATTGGGTGCGTCTGTAAAAAGATAATCATATACATCGAGGATGACTTGGGGGGGGGGTAAATCATGGGGTAATTTTCATTTTAGAAAAACAGCAGAAGAAAAAAGGTACACGACAAAAATACTAAGATATTTTTTCTTGAAAATCATTTTTTGCATTGTTTTCAGTAACAATGCACGTACCGGTAAAACAAACCAATATACCTAAAAATTTGGATTTATTTATTTTTATGCAAAAGTACATAAACTAGAGCTACAATCATATGCATTTAGACTTTTAGGAAACTCGCTCACCTATACTTATCCTGAACTTTCTGTTTGATATCTTGCAAAGAATCCTGGGAGATATCTCGCTCTAGATAACCCGAGAGCACCTCTGTAACGTTCTCCAAGTCAGCCTGATTGTTCTGAAAAACAAAAAGACTCTTTTATCACATGTGGCTCTGTGGCTCGAGTAAAATTGTCACAAGCAATGAGGTGAGGTGTACCTTTAACAGGAATTTAAAAAAATATGCAATTAAAAAATATTTTTTTAATGTGATCATTGTCACTGAATTGCAACCGAAATAATGCTGTAATTAGGGATGCTCTGAATTTTTGATATTTAAATGCTTATTTTATGTATGTATACATCATAATTAGGGATGGTCCGATTAGGATTTATGCAGCCGATACAGAGTAATGATTTTTTGTCGTCATGATCGGACCATGCCAATACGCAATACTGATTCTTCAAGCTAACATGCAAGCTCTTTGATGATGGTAACTTAATTATTTTCTAGATGAAGTAATATCACAGATGTTGCTTTTGTTATATTATTTAATCAGGTACCGTATTTTCCAGACTGTAAGTCGCTCCGGAGTATAAGTCGCATCATTCAAAAATGCGTCATTAAGACGAAATAACATATATAAGTCGCAGTGGACTACCGTATACGTCGCATTTATTTATAAAAGTATTTCACAAAATCCAAGCCGAATAACAGACATTTAATTTGGAAAGGCAAGTTATTCAACTAAAAAAATAGCAGAGAGAACAGCAGGCTGAATAGATGTCTGTACGTTAAAGTAATATTATCAGTTATTTAAACGATAAACCATAACATACAGAACTTACCTGGAAGGTTGAATAGTCTAAATTAATCGAACAAGACAACTAGCGTGAAGTTTACATACTCATCATTCCACATTACTGAATCCATTGAATTACATAAATACAGAATCAGCATATGGCGGACTCTCGTGGCTGTAGACGGTAATGTTGTCTCTTGCCTCATAAATGTCAAAATTAATTCATACTGACTTACAAGAGACACCTGATTATAAGACGCAGCACCAGCCAAGTTATGAAAAAAACCGTGGCTTATAGTCCGGAAAATACGGTATATTATAGTTTTATTAGAGAATCAAATTAATAAGCACAACAAATATTTATTATACAAAGAGCAAACTAATATGTCTTTAAAAAGGTTAAAAGTGATAAAAATAAAACAGAGACAAGAGAGTGATTTTCTTTTTAACATTATTGACAAATTAAATAAATTAAATTAACGTGAGCAAGTACCGATCAAGTCATTCAATGCGATGATCGGCCGATACCGATCTACAGCCAATCGATCGGAGCATCCCTACATTTATGCTTACAACCAAAGCGACTTAAAGGAATAGTCTACTCATTTTCAATATTAAACTATGTTATTACCTTAACTAATTGTTGATACATCCCTCCATCATCTGTGTGCGCGCACGTAAGCGCGCTGCGACACTTCGATAGCATTTAGCTTAGCCCCATTCATTCAATGGCACCACTCAGAGACAAAGCCAGAAGCGACCAAACACATCAACGTTTTTCCTATTTAAGACGAGTAGTTATACGAGCAAGTTTGGTGGTACAAAATAAAACGTAGCGCTTTTCTAAGCGGATTTAAAAGAGGAACTATATTGTATGGCGTAATAGCACTTATGGGAGTACTTTGACTTGGCGCAGTAACACCCTCCCTCTCCCATTATGAGAGTGAGAAGGGGAGCGGACTTTTCAGGCGAGTCGAAGTACTCCCAAAAGTGCCATTACGCCAGAAAACATAGTTCCTCTTCTAAATCCGCTTAGAAAAGTGCTACGTTTTATTTTGTACCACCAAACTTGCTTGAAAATGAGTAGACTATTCCTTTAACAGCTCGCTACAAAGTATAAATTTTTTTTATCAGCATTTTTTGCGCTGCTAAAGCAATGCTCGACCATTAAGCAATACAGGAGCAGAAGAGATGCCGTTCTCTCACCTCAAAGATGATGGACTGGTTGTTCTTTTTGAGGTAGAAGGCAAAGACGTATGTGAACATGAGCGTGGAGCGACACTGACACAGCACGTCCACGGCCTTCTTCAGAAACTGCACCTCGATCCACGACATGTTGTGCTGCTGCATCTCCTCCATCTTCTGCTTGACCTGCGCGTACAGCTTGTGCTCGAAGCGCAGGCTCTGCATGTGGTTCATGTAGCGGTTGCAGTAGAAGAGGTAGCGCTGCAGGGCTGCGCGGGAACGCTGCAATGAATGTGCAAGATTTACAAAGTGATACAATTATCTATAACCTCTCGTTTAGACCGCCAGAGACTTTCTCGATTTGTATGATGATTTATATAGTCACATCGTGTACAAATAACAAGGTCATACAAGACACAGCCATCTTTTAACCGTATACATACTGGGAACTATATTCTCAGAAGACGAAGCACTGCTACTTGGGCGGAGTGATTTGCTCGCAGCACCCGAGAAACCCATGTAGCAGTGCTTCGCCTTCTGAGAATATAGTTCCCAGTATGTATACGGTTAAAAGATGGCTGTGTCTCGAATTACCTTGTTATTTGTACACGATGTGACTATACAAATCACAACATATAAATAGGAAAATGTTGGCTTTATTTTGTCACTTATATGGAGCAGTATGCTAGCTGGAGCCATTCACTTCCAGGCGTTGTGCTAAGCTAAGCTAGCGGGGGCTGCGTCAGGATGAAAAAAGAAAGTATGGACTTAAATAATTCTGGGGATATTGTGAATAAGCTAAATTCCCCAAATGTGGGTGTGTTCCTTTAATATTCCCTTTATTTTTGTTTATTATGCCAGAATACACCTTGTTCTTTTTTAAAATAAATAAAGTCTCAATAAATAACTGATACGCCTCTGCAAGGGTGTAACACTCCAAACATCCAATTGAAACATCCAAACCTGTTCCAAAAGACAGAGGTCACATAAAATCTGTTCATTTGTGAGAAATAATGACAAACCTCTTGAGCATCTCTGGCTGCCTTTGCATCATCTTCATTGTAGCGATTGCAGTTATACCTATAAAAAACACATTTTATTATAGCCCATGACACTAAAAACATCCTAGCGTTTATGTCAGGTGAGCTGGACTCACCAAGCAGAGCCATGAGGCTCCCAAGGGCCGAGACAGACCCAGCAGAACTCTGCTTTACAATTCTGGTTTCGACACACCATGTGATTACAGCCTCCATCCTTTTCAATGGTCACGTGACATTTGGGACATTCCTACACGGAAAGTTTCATTATTATTAAAATATTATTAAAAAACAGTAATGCTATGACAGAAATGCAAGTCCACTTTCCATCTGGTCTGAAATATAGCTTTAAATACAGACATTTTTATATTTTAACTTTTTTGGCAGTCAAATAGGTCACATTTGTTAAACAAATAAACATGCAAATGAGCTACAGCTCCTCACTCCCTCACCAAAGGAGACACTGAGCTTTTTTAGTTAAAATAGATCTGATTTCTGTGAATACCGCCTGAGATAATAGTGTCTCACTATTGCGATATTGCAGACCGTGTACAACTCAATGAGGGCGGAAACTATGGTAGTAATGCAGGACTGTCACCCTGTGTACCAATCAGCATACTATCCATCCTAAAAGTAGAATTAGTATGTCCCAAATCGTAGTATGTTAAAACGAGTATCCATAAAGTTCCCAGGTGGTCTACTGTTATATCTGAAAATTCAAAGTGTAGATTCATGGACACTAAAATGGCTGACATTACCCACAACTCACCGCGAGAGGGCGGAGTTTAGTTGCTCTACACAGAATAAACAAATTAAATAAACGATGTGTCACTGAATCACTGAATAAATTACACATTACATGAAAAATAATGAATGAAGAAATTATTAAATGCATATACACTCACCTAAAGAATTATTAGGAGCACCTGTTCAGTTTCTCATTAATGCAATTATCTAATCAACCAATCACATTACATGGCAATTACTTTAATGCATTTAGGAGTGTGGTCCTGTTCTAGACATTCTCCTAAACTACAAATTGAATGTCAAAATGGGAAAGAAAGGTGATTTAAGCAATTCTGAGCATGGCATGGTTGTTGGTTCCAGACGGGCCGGTCTGAGTATGTCACAAACTGTTCAGTTACTGGGATTTTCAGGCATAACCATTTCTAGGGTTTACAAAGAATGGTGTGAAAAGGGAAAAACATCCAGCATGTGGCAGTCCTGTTTGCGAAAATGCCTTGTTGACGCTAGAGGTCAGAGGAGAATGGGCCGACTGATTCAAGCTGATAGAAGAGAAACTTTGACTGAAATAACCACTCGTTACAACCGAGGTATGCAGCAAACCATTTGTGAAGCCACAACACGCACATCCTTAAGACGGATGAGCTACAACAGCAGAAGACCCCACCTGGTACCACTCATCTCCACTACAAATAGGAGAAAGAGGCTACAATTTGCACGAGCTCACCAAAATTAGACAGTTGAAGACTGGAAAAATGTTGCCTGGTCTGATGAGTCTCGATTTCTGTTGAGACATTTAGATGGTAGAGTCAGAATTTGGCGTAAACAGAATGAGAACATGGATCCTTCATGCCTTGTTACCACTGTCCAGGCTGGTGGTGGTGGTGGTGTAATGTTGTGGGGGATGTTTTCTTGGCACACTTTAGGCCCCTTAGTGCCAATTGGGCATCGCCTAAATGCCACAGCCTACCCGAGCATTGTTTCTAACTATGTCCATCCCTTTATGACCACCATGTACCCATCCTCTGATGGCTACTTCCAGCAGAAATACAACTATTCATGATTTTTTTTAGCAACAGTGTATGGACCTGCAAATTTTGCCTGGAAAGGTGATCCGACAATAGGCAGCAAGGCAAGAACCTGATCACCCGATTGAAACGAGCGCAACTCTGTACGACGGTCAAATAGTTGCTTCATCCGACCTTGAGCTTTTCTCAAAGATGCTTTGGCTTTAAAGATTCGTCTGCGAAAATCACTTGCATACAACAAAATGTTTTTAGGTGGATCAAACTTTTTCCAGTCTGCAGACAAAACGTCGTGACCAAATACAAGATCATTTGAACTAAATCCAGTACTTTCCTGAGCAGCTTCACGAGCAGACATCATTAGCCAAGGTAACCCAGATTCCCAATCTTTGTCCATTTGAACACAATACGATCTCAGTAAAGATTTTAATGTCTGGTCAAATCTTTCCAATGCTCCTTGGCTTTGGGCATGATAAGCACTGGAAAGATTGTGTTGAATATTAAGCTGTTGCAAAACTTGACTGAACAATTTTGAAGTGAAGTTACTCCCCTGATCAGACTGGATTATCCTTGGTATCCCAAATATGGAGATGAACTGAGTCAGTGCCTTTAAAACTAACTTTGCAGACAAAGAACGTAACGGATACACAGCCGGATATCTAGTCGCTTGACACATGACAGTAAGTAAATATTCATTTCCAGCTTTCGATCGTGGCAATGGCCCCACGCAGTCCACAATAAGATGTTCAAATGGTTGGCCAATTGCAGGAATTGGATACAAAGGGGCAGGTTTCAAAGTCTGATTCGGTTTACCTGTCAGTTGACACGTTTGACAAGACTTAACATACTTTGATATATAACGTTTCAACTTTGGCCAAAAGAAACGTTTTAACAGTAACTTGTATGTCTTTTTAATGCCCTGAAGTATCATGGGCTGTTCGTAAGACAACCTGATGGAGAGACTGAGGTACAACAATTTGTTGCATAGGATCGCCAAGTACAAATTCTCCATGTGGTACCCATTTTCGTACCAACACATCTTCCTCAATATCCAGAAGGGAGATTAGCGATTATATCATTTGGGACAACGCGGTCAAATAACTCACTGAGAGTCACGTCAGCTTCTTTAATTAAATCTTCACGTGACACTGAAAGGAGAGAAGGGATTTCTAGCGTTTCAGTCACCAACCATTTAGTTTCCGATTTACCTTCAGGTTGTGTTTTACTCATAGACCTTGTAATCATGCACGACGGAGACACATCTGAGAAACAAGTAAGATTTTCATCACTTGACTCAATTGAGGCAGATGGCATAACCACCAAATTTGGTGAACATTTTGCCAAACTCGATCACCTGCCAAATCATTTCCCAAGATTACCTGCACTCCTTCCACAGGCAAACAGGAACGCACCGTAACCTCCACCTCTCCCTGGATCAAATCAGAACACAAGACAATTTTGTGCAAGGGAACAGACATCACATTTAATCCAGTACCCCTAATCAACACATTGTTTCCAGTGTATGAATCATCTGAAAAAGATAAACCAGATTCTAAGACAAAAGTTTCTGCTGATCCAGTATCACGGAGAATTTTGACTGGTACAGCCTTGGTAGAGTTAAGCAATCTCAGAAAACCATCTGTAACAAATGGAGAAAAGGTTGAAACACCAGATGAGCAATTCCTTTGCGTATTAACTTCTGACGAAGTCACAGCCAGAGCAACAGGCTTCACCGAAGACTTAAATTTCAATTTAGCAGCATCTTTTGCTTTTAAGGATTCTTCTAGTGACCAAACGCACAGCAATAATTGCACCGATTTTCCCTGTTTTTCTCTCCACCCTCGAAATTACGCGGCCTATCAGATGAAGTACGCACAATTTTAGAAGACCTGCAAAGATCATAAGATTGTTTCTGAACATTGTCTCCCACATTTTTGTAAAAAAAAGAGGTTTTATGAATCAGAAAAAAATCATCAGCCATAACGGCTGCCTCATATGCAGTGTCGGGTTTTCTCTCATTAATGTACGTTGCTACACGTTGTGAAACAGAGTTTTTAAACTGTTCAAGCAAAACCAACTCTTTCATATCGTCTATCGTCTTCACGTCAGAGGCTGTACACCAACGATTGAAATGAACTGAAATATCATGTACAAACTCAACATGAGTTTGACTTTCAATTTTCTTCCAGGACCTACATTTTTGTCTATAGGCCTCTGGAACCAATTCGTATGCCCTCAACACTGCATCTTTAACAGTCGAATAATCCTTAGCATCTTCTACACTAAGAGACGCATACGCTTCTTGAGCTTTACCTGTAAAAACAGACTGCAACATAAGCGTTCGTTCTTCACCAGGCCAACTTCTTGCATCTGCCACGCGTTCAAACAATGGAAAGAAGCGTTCAACATCTTTCTCGTCAAACTTGGGGATCAATCTCATATTAGTCACTACATCAAACTTACTCAAAGTCAAATCACAATCTACACGTCCTGTTGCAACAAGTTTTCCTTCTCTTATCAGTAGTGATGCAAAGTCCGATTCATTTTCGCGAACCGGCTCTTTTCGGACAGTTCGGCTCATTGAACCGGTTCTAAAAGCAGATTCACCGGTTCCTGACGTCATCAAGAAATGACATTACTACGCATTTATTGTATCAATAAAACATTCAAATAAAGTCGTTTGTGTCAACACATTAAAACATTTAAATAAAAAGTTGTTTTTGTGAAGGCATAGCTGATTTATTGCCTTGCATTCACAAGTTAGTAATGTTTGTGGTCACAGTTTAAATCGCGGATCATCAATAAATAGTAAATGCCAGATATAACTGACCAGTTTTGACAAGCCTACAACTTGAATAAGATTCCTAAAAGACACTGATGCACAATTGCGGATGTGTGTAAGTATAAATAATAAATAAACTTGTGTAGTAAACTCATTGGTCTTCCTTAAACAACTACAATATGATTTGCATGCAAAATAAATCGTATCATAACTAAAGCTTTCTAATAAAACAAACAAATCAAGAACTAATAAAACAAAAAAACTTCACGCATCAGGCTCATTCAAATCCTCTGTTATTCACACGCAGTGTCAGCAACTCATCCGTCAGAATTGTCGGCAATCCTCGCCTCGGCAATCACCGACAAACTTCGTTCGGTTCTTTATGAGTCCGACGTGCCATTTCGGCAGTGCGTCCTGCGTCATCAACCCGGAACCTATGCCCAAAACTAAAGTTCGATTCAGTTCGATTTGTGAACCGGCTCGACCGGTTACTTCCTGAGAACCGGCTCAAAAGAACGATTCGTTCAAGAACCTAACATCACTACTTATCAGATCTAAACGACAACGTTCAAGATCAATTTGCTGTTGTTGTAACTGAAGTTTAGACATTGACACACGATTTTGCGCTTCTAACATTTTCACTTTCATGTCATTTTGAATTAACAAGAGTTGCTTTTGTTGCTCAAATGTTAAAGATGACATTGCAGACGCATCAGTGAAATCTGAAGCACCTTCTAGGGACTGAGGGTCTAAAATTCCACGTTCAATTAACTCAGTTTTTATCAAGAGTTTAATGTTATCTTTTAAACGTTTATCTTGACTTACCAAATTAATTTCAAAGTGACCTGCAAGTTCTACCAATTGATCCTTTCAGAAAATTTCAGATGGAGCACTAATAAACTCTTCAATTTTTGAGGTCATGGTAAAAACAAATAAATCGGCTACTTAATTTTCAAAAAAATGTTTGAGGAGTAGATTTTGGATAAGCAATTAACTAAAATTCAAAAACTACCTAAACTCATCCCTAATCTTTGTACAGTTACTTGCAGTGGGTTCTTATACACCATAAACCAGTGTTTGCAATAGCAACCGATTAACAAGTCACTATCACAAAACACGGACGTGTTCCTGAGACAACTGCTCTGACTGCTTTCACCGTACAAAAAAACAAACTAAAATAAAAAAGATCAGAGTAAGCCTAACAAGGGAAAAGCAAATCCAATAATAAACTTCACCTCTAAATGTAAACAAAGAGTAGCCAACACTTACCGAAGCTAAACTCCCGCAAAGCAACCAAAATAAACAAACCAACCATTATATCCTCCAAAATTTGTAATACGAAATATTAAACACTACCGAAGAAACAAACAAAAATATTAATTTAACGAATCAATCATCAAATCAATAATATGAGTAATATTTTACCAAACAAATCACTAAATTTAAGGACGAGCCCCCCCATTTGTTACGACCGGCTCGAAGCCGTGACAAATGTAAAGGAGGACAGGTTGGTATTTATTAATGTAAATATAAAACATAAAATAAGGAATTAACAAACCCAATACCGACCCCGTCAAACACACGGATGGTATAAGTGTTAGACAGAACCGAGTAACCCAATTATAACATCAAAACAAGCTAAACTAAACCAAACAAGCAGGAGAACAGGCCTCACAACAAACAGCGTTGAGACTTTATAGAGAAGGAACAGGTGTAAGCAATTCCGTTAACGTGCCCTCAAGCCACACCCACTGACCGGTCTTAGTGGAAGTAACGAGGGACTCGTCACACTATGTACCATGTCACAAAGCTCGAATCATTTCAAATTGGTTTCTTGAACATGACAATGAGTTCACTGTACTAAAATGGCCCCCACAGTCACCAGATACTAACCCAATAGAGCATCTTTGGGATGTGGTGGAATGAGAGCTTCATGCCTTGGATGTACATCCCACAAATCTCCATCAACTGCAAGATGCTATGCTATCAGTATGGGCCAACATTTCTGAAGAATGCTTTCAGCACATTGTTGAATCAATGCCACATAGAATTAAGGTAGTTTTGAAGGCGAAAGGGGGTCAAACACAGTATTAGTATAGTGTTCCTAATAATCCTTTAGGTGAGTGTATGAGTTCTGAAGTTTAAATTTCTTAAAGATCACAGCAATGTCTAGCCAACAGCTGTCACTTCAGTTTCGTGTTAGTATGTCCCAGTGTGTGCACACAGTGTTGTTATACACACAAAAGTATGAATATCCAAACACAAAAAGAGTACCTACTATTAGGGCATAGTATAGGTAGGGGAATTGGGGCACAGCTTTGGTCAGTGGCCGCGGGCGGGGCTGTAGCAGTGTGACATCACATTAACAAGAGAATCAGAACAGCATGTCTATAATGAGACTGCTTTAATTTATTGGGGATTAAAATGAAGACGAGGGTGTTTTTTCATTGAAGGATGGTTGTGTTCACACACTGCCAACACACATTTACGACCGAACATATTATAAAATTGGATTTTGCATATTAGATGCCCTTTAATTAAACTCTAAATTTAACTAAATGATCAAGTGTGCCAATTTATCATCCATCGTGGCTTTATAGAAACTCATACCTTGGTATTTGCTGCAATCCAGTTTGAGGTTTCACTGTCATCATCGCACTTCTTTATCCACTTCCTCAACCACTTTTAGAAAAAGAAAAGACAAAATTTATAGAGAGAAATCTAATGACATTGGTGCTGGATCACTGATACAGTATTAAGATGTAAAACAAACACACCTTGCACTTCACAGGGTCATGCCAGTTTTCTGCACAATTGAAGCTGGTTGAGAGAAAAAAACAATGAATATGTCAATATATAAATATCACAATTTGTTTAAAAACAGCAACAGCCTCAGGTGTTACTAAACTAAAATATTAGACAAAAAAAATCATAATTTATATTACATTTTTACAGCACGTCTATATAAGAGAAAGTAGCTGTTTTTCATTACCATTCAAATTTTGCAAACTGAAATGGTGAATTGAAAAATCGTCCAATGGAAACATTCGCAAATACTCATTGGTTGCAAGTAAATTGCAACAAAGTATGGTATGTGGAAAATTATATGTTTTTTTTACCTTAAACCGCATAAACACATTGCATTACACCGAATACACAAAATAATATTTTTAGCAACATCATATGACCCCTTTAAATCAGAGTCTTACCAAAACTGTCTCCCGCATTTGCAGCGAACTGGTTTGGCATCAGGATACTGAACTTTGACCACATGGTGGCAGTCAGGAGCAGGACACCATCTCAACAATCTGTTACACTGTTGAGAATAGAGACAACAAGAGTCGAAATTGACCATTTGTGCAATTGAAAATGTTCAAGGTAAAGCCATAGTAGGGTGATTCTCACGAAACCATTGAAACACCACGGCACTAATGATTTTAGCTTTAAAATGTGTAATATAGTAACATTAAAAAGCATCAGAATTAACACAATACTGTGTTCTACCTTGCACAATGTGTCATTTCAACATAAGAATTGATAATTGTAAATTTTATCAAATTTTCTGCTGAAATTCTCATTACCGCAATGTGTCCGGCTGTGTTTGAACATGCGTTATGTTGTAATTTAATCAAATTAACACAAAAATATTAAGAAAAAAAATAAAAGGATGTTTTGCTAGACTACTTTAGATGACAGAAAAAATATTTACTGAATATTCATGTATAATAATAATGAAGAAAAATTAGGAAAATGATGTGTCCATGCCTGATGTTCTCATCCTCCGCAACACTTTTTGAGAACAGTTTAAGCACACATACAGAATTTTAATAAAGTTTGATTTTGAGTGACCAAGCACATGGACCAGTTACTTCAAGATGGCTACCAGGTAAGATCATTTTTTTACAGTTAATTTGAAATATTGTCTTGTCAGAATGCTTAAACGACATTTTGATTATCATTACCGCAACAGATGCTTATTAAATGTTAATTTAATTAATAGAAGCATAATACTTTGATTTTAAATGCATGTGCAGAATCTCCAAATTATGTTCTTTCAGGTTTGTCATGTCATTTTGAAAATATGGCAGTGTTGATGTTTTCTGACTGTTGCGGTAATGAGATTTTTTAGGACTAATTTTTTTAATTATGTTACAAAAAGTGTTAAATGATAAGTAAAAGTTTTTAAATTAATGTTCCCATTTACTCCAGACTTTGTTTTTCAATGTCTGGTGGGAAAAAAAGTAAATTTAAGCAATTTTTACATTTTCATGCTTGACATTTTTAAAACCAAGTTTTCGTGAGAATCACCCAGTAGCTGAAAATCATGTAAAGTAATGCTTGGAAATTATGAATGTCTTTAACATCCAAACCAACATCTCCTTTAGTGTTTCATGGAAGAATGTCTTAAGGCTAAAAGATCCAACAAATGCTAACAAACTAGTCGAATCGGTTTAAAACCCCGGTAGGTGCTGGCAATGTTCGATAGGTGTTGTTGATTTGCAAAACAACAGTGTGAACACATAGCTCTGTTAAACAAGATTAATAACATTGCTGTAATAAACTCAGTTACCTTTTCAAACAACGAAAGTCAAATTATACTTATTTGTGTTTGCTTCAATAGTTGGCGTGGATGACATTTGTCATGAAATACACACAGCAATGTTTGCAGCAAAAATAAATTATTTGTTGTCTTACAAATAAATCCTAGTCTGCTTTTTAATATCATCAAAGGTTATTTATTCTCAAGAGTAAATATATTTTGCAAAATAAAATTTTGACTACGGTTTCTCATCTATGTAGAGCTTTCCACAAACCTCCACCATGCATTTTACACAACAAAAATGGCGACTTCTTACCTCTACAAAACTATTTGTGATTAAATGTTGATACTTCAACTTGACTTTTGAATCTGTGATCAATCGCCTGCAAAGACAAGAATGAAGCATACAGGTTATGATTCACGTCACGTCATTATAAACATCATCAAGGTAAACACACAGCAGAACTTACATTACAGTGTTATCGTCAACCAATATATCACAGCTGTGAGCGGGACACGATATCGTCTGAAAAACAAAAGGACATAATCCCAAAGAAACATCAGTCAAGTTCTTACGTTAAAGAATAACGTGATGAATAAAAACGCACCTGTCCCATCCCTTCCTCAATGATTTTGGTGGTTAAATAGTCACCCCAACACTGCATGCAGAATTTGTGTCCACATTCTAGACCTGTGAAAAACTGGGGGGGGGGAAAAGAGGAAAACCTGAGTAACAAAACTAAGAAATATTTAGGAGCGGTGGAGTAAAGTAAGGAAAGAAACTGACCGAGTTTGGGAAGTTGAGATAGCAGATCTGACAGTGCATATCTTGACTGGAAGAGCGTGTGCTTATCTGTCGCATCTTGGGCTTTTTACTGGGATTTATCACATGGCACTCTGAAAACAACTTATCCAGGTTTCCATCAAAGTACCTTTCCATAACAACAAAGTGTTAAGTAAACTAAAATCACACACAGGTCGATTATAAGAGTTTATTCATATATATAATAACAACTTAATTCAACACAGAGACATTTTTTTAACAACAAGGCCAATGTTTCACCTATGCAAAATTTTTAAGACAAACATGTTTTGACATGCAACAAAAAACCCTCAAAAACACTTACTTTTGCGTCGACGAGTCTACGGCATAACCTGAAATTTAACTCTCTAAACTCTCAAAAATGTAACAACGCGTCAATCTACGTTTTGCGTCGTATTTCCTCGTATGCATTTTCGCTTGCGACGGTAAAAACAAAGATGGGCCAAGTTGAGGTGTAATATTTAACAACTCAAGCTGCAACAAAAGTCAGCGTCTATTGTTGACGCTTCTCCAATACCATACATAACAAGCTGCTTCTTTGGCTTTTGCCTTGATATAGGGGTGTGCGATATGACGATATTTGATCGTGAGCAATTAAAATGTCTCCACGATCCACTTTTTCGGAAATATTGTTGTATCGTGATTTGTGCCTACATCAAGTACGCGACAAGGCATGCGCTACATGAAGACGAGGAAAGGGCACACGTGTCAAAGTACATTCATCGCGCTATGCGCGAATGGCCGTGTTCGACACAAACCTAATAGAAATGATTTCTTATACAAATTATTACTCTACCAGGCCGTCAGGGCAGCACTGATTTGTAACATTTACAGTAAATTAAAAAATTTAGGATAAGTGAAGAAAAGTAGCCGGTCCACCATTGCAAACAAAGTTTAGAACAGACATCAAGAAAAACATTATGGTGACGAAAATGCTCCACAGGTTTCTGTTCTTCGAAGAAGTGAAAATAAAAGAAGAGAAAATGACAGTGTTTCTGCAAATGCTGTCTATTTCCATTGTGTAATTGTTTGTGGTGAAGTGTCCTGTCTCAATGTTTTCTTGCACATGCGCTGTTGTACGCGTACTATCCGTGCACTTTCCGCGCATATATTTGTTACCTCATAGGACTGCATTTTTAAATGAGGGCATTAGTATGGCTGTATTAAGGCTCAGTAATGGCAAAATATGGTCTTAAATAAACAACAACATGGAAAAGAACCGTAATAAAATTGTGGAATCATGATTTTGCCTAATCCAATCGTAATACGATATTTTGCCCATATTGCCCAGACGCCCACCCCTACCTTGATACTGTAGTAGGTTACATCCCTGTAGACACTGCCTACTACAGGTCTGCATGTGTAATTGCATGTTGACAAGAACAACAACGCAGAAGTGTAAATGAAATCTACGGCATAGAGGCTACGGCGTTGGTGTGACATAAAACTTTAATTGGCAACAGGCATTATTAAGGGAATGGGGGCACATGCTGTACATTCTGCATAGGTTTAGGCTAGTTTTGATAGCCATTGGACTGGTTTTGATGCGCTGATCTGGTAACTCTGTCTGTGCGGCTGCGCAGATGTTTTGTCGAACTGTACATAATGCACATGTCAATGCACATTTGAAACGAATTGCAATGTTTAAGGCACATATCATTTGTACTTTCGTGATCTGTAATCAGATTGCATTCAGTCAGATTGACGAAAAGTTAGTGCATGTAAACATAGCATCTGAGTTCATGTACTTGCCTTTCCATAAGCTTCTCTTTGTCCCAGTTGAAGTGACTAAGAAGTATTCTAGTTATTGTAGCTGGATTCTGAAACAGACACAAGGAGGTTTGGTTTAAATCAGACTGTTTACATGACTGCTCACAAATAAAATCTAACTAGTAGTGATGCACCAAAATTACAATTCTGGGCCAAGAAACGATACAGAAAATTCCGGATGCACTTGGCCGAAAACAGAAAAATCTCAAAAATCATTTACAAAGCTTGTGTAGAATTGTATTTAGGAGGGGTTGATCGGTACATCAAAAAACATCCAAACTGTTCGGTTCGCAGCGTTGTGCCCCAAATGTTTCCTGAAGCCTTGTATATTTTCGTCTGGCTCCACAGCGTGAGCCTCCATTTGGGGAGGTGTTTATACTCAATGCACAGACTGGGTGCCGGCATGATGAGACGTCATACTCGGCTAGATTCGCCTGGAACTCGTGCTTCTTGGGTTGAGGAGACGCGCATTTGTCGTGTACACCGGCAAACGAAATTGGGTCACGCACACTCAATGCACAGTATCGCCCACTCCGCGTTGTCGTCATTTTTGCCGTGCGTACCCTCGCGCTCGTGTGGACGTGTACACTGAAGTTGGCAGTTTGATAAATGCAAGTTAATTCTTCAGTATATCGCATAAAGATTTATTAAGATGTGCATGTCAGCGAGATAAACGTATATAGTCCACTAGATTTTATTTTTTCCAAAGGAAAACTAGCATTATACACACCTAAAGGATTATGAAGAACACCTGTTCAATTTCTCATCTAATCAACCAATCACATGGCAGTTGCTTCAATGCATTTAGGGGTGTGCTCCTGGTCAAGACAATCTCCTGAACTTCAAACTGAATGTCAGAATGGGAAAGAAATGTGATTTAAGCAATTTTGAGTGTGGCATGGTTGTTGGTGCCAGACGGACCGGTCTGAGTATTTCACAATCTGCTCAGTTACTGGGATTTTCACACACAACCATTTCTAGACTTTACAAAGAATGGTGTGAAAAGGAAACACATCCAGTATGTGGCAGTCCTGTGGGCGAAAATGCCTTGTTGATGCTAGAGGTCAGAGGAGAATGGACCGACTGATTCAAGCTGATACTTTGACTGAAATAACCACTCGTTACAACCGAGGTATGCAGCAAAGCATTTGTGAAGCCACAACACGCGCACAACCTTGAGGCGGATGGGCCACAACAGCAGAAGAGCCCACCGAGCACCACTCATCTCCACTAAAAATAGGAAAAAATAGGCTACAATTTGAACAAGTTCACCAAAATTGGACATTTCAAATTGGTTTCTTGAACATGACAATGATTTCACTGTACTAAAATGGCCTCCACAGTCACCAGATCTCAACCCAATAGAGCATCTTTGGGATGTGGTGGAATGGGAGCTTCGTGCCCTGGATGTGCATCCCACAAATCTCCATCAACTGCAAGATGCTATCCTATCAATATGGGGCAACATTTCTAAAGAATGCTTTCAGCACCTTGTTGAATCAATGTCATGTAGGATTAAGGCAGTTCTGAAGGTGAAAGGGGGTCAAACACAGTATTAGTATAGTGTTCCTAATAATCCTTTAGATGAGTGTATCTGTCTGATATTACGTAATATACTCTGATTTATGGTTCTTTAACACACAGTGTTTATTATTATTTTACACAGTTTACTGCTGCATGTCCTTGACATACAGGTTTAACTCAACTATTTTTCTCTAGAACTGTACAGTAAATGCAAGGCACAAGTTAAAACAGAGCTTTTTATGAAGATGCAGTTATTCTACAATAATTAACACTTTCATTAAGTAAAATCACAAAGTCTGCTAGAAAAATATAGTCCTTGACTGACTGTGAACAGTAACAGTGTTTCACATATGTTTACGTTGAAAAGGTAAGATACTACAATACCAGCTTACCTCCAATATTGTGCTGCCCCAAACTGTAAAGAAAAACCTAATTTATTGATAACAGTAGTTTAGGAAACACTTAAATATTGCGTCTGAAGTCTTTGAATACATTTGCTTTGACAAAATATTTTCTATCTTGAATGTTTTACAAACACAAAAAGAGTAACACTGAGCAGGGAGCAAAAGTTTGTATGATAATTTGGGCTACGTTTACATGGAAACAATCTGAAAAGAAAACGCAAAAGTGGCGTTGCGTTATCACTTTTTATTCCGCGTTTATACGAGCATATTGAGGACGAAATCTGCATGCTTACGTTGACGCAAAAATGTGTGATATTCGATGTAGTATGCACTCCAGGCGGCTAGGTGGCAATGTGAAGCACTGACACACAACACGACCAAGTCCGGGCACCTGCGTACAATCCTCTTTGTTCTCCCAGGTCTCGTCCAAAGCCGTCTGGGTTTTATTTTATTTATATAGCGCTTTTTACAATTGCTAATTGTTGCAAAGCAGCTTTACATGAGTAAATGTAGAGGAGAACACAGAAAATCAATAGATAATATAAGAAGTAGAATATAGCGGCTAAGGATAAACCGTACAAACGAGCGTAGTAATAATGTAACGTATACAGTAAAGTGCTAAAGTTAAGCCAAAGTTGGCTGACTTTCCCAGGGACGAAAAAAAACCCTAGGAGAAAACCCAGTGGGACAAAAACCCTTGGGAGAAATTAAATGTTTGTTGTTATTTTCCTAAACTGGCGTATGCCTGTGGCGTAAACGCGTACGCAACGAGAGCCACCGTGAGCAGACTTTTGCGTTTTTAGCTTTAGATGGGAACGCGACGGTAGAGCGTTTTTAAGATTTCCACTCTAGAGGGTGGTTTCACTTTTTTGCGTTTTTAAGCCCCAAAAACGCTGTGGTCAACTGAACCAAATTTCATTCAAATGTTAAGGTTGATAAGAAATCTGTGGACATTTTAACACTGTCAAATATGATAAAGATTTAATGTTCCCAACACCACAGAACTTAAAGGAAACGTACACAACAATAATTATCTACAGTTTCTCTGAGTATCTTAACTTTATAGTCCAATATCTCAACTTTTTATTTAACTTGTGACATCCATGTCAGAAGTGGACATGGACCATACACAACTAAATCCTGTAAACAAACACGTTTTATTACGCAAGTTACGTTTGCTAAATAGGTGCAGTACCTGGAGTTTAGTCAACACATAAATCCATTTAAATTCTCTGCTTATAATTTGTTGGTGTTTGGGCAAATTAAGCGTTTCTTAAATTCAAAATGTCACATATTTTACAAATAAATGTGTAACGTTAACGTAAACAACCCTGCTAGTGAGTTAGCATTAGCCGAATGTCAACTGAAGTGACAGCGCTAAACTCGAACCTGCTTCGAAATAACTTTCATATAGTTATACATAAACAATATACTAATGTATCATAGCACCTTAAAAGTATTCAAAAACACAGTTTGTTTAGATTTTATCCGCAAAAGATGTCAAACTAACTTTAGCCATACTAAACTGGATCGATCTAGCAGGACTAACTTTAGCTAATATTAACTGTTTGAAGGCAGTGCGCAACAATGATTTCAACAACAAAAAACCAGAGTAAAATATTATCACAAACACAGCTATGTTAATAAAACACTTATAATGAAAAATACATAAATGTTAAAATTTTTACACCATTCGCCCTGTCAGGTTAGCTAGCCGCTAACACCTCAGCATCATCAGTCATCCATATAAACAAACTTACATAAACTCACACAACAAGCACATAATTCACAATAAAACTATTTGTTACATACCTGTATGACCTCGTTTACCTCCCTGATGCACTCGACCATGTGCTGGAGGATCTGCTCGGTTGTCAGCACCTCAAAGCGGTAGTCCTCGTCCTCATGACCGGGCCCCAGGCCGCCGGTGTCGCCGCACTCGTCGGGCTCTCCTCCGGCCACCGCGGGGTCCAGCAGCTCCACCTCGCCCAGGTCGTCGTCTTCGGCCTCTACCTCACCGCTGTCCACGCTACACTCCTCATCCTCTTCGTCCTCTTCATCATCCTCCTCAAACTCGTAATTGTAGCCCTCGTCTGAGTCCATGGCTCGGTGTTGGGTGAATGTATGGCAGTGTGTTGGTGACGGGAGACTGATGTGTGTTTTCTGACGTACCTGCGCACACACGCGCGTGCGCCTCAGCGGAACCTCTGCGTCATAGACCAGCCACGGTACAAATGTATAATACCGCGATATAGGGTGCCCCGCAACCTTCCAACGTAAATCTCTTTTCTTGGACTACAACAAACACACGGATTGTAGGCAACAGTTTACTTCCTGGGTTTGGTGATGTAGACAAGACCGAAATTATTATAATCAGCACACTTCTGGCTCACAGCCTGCAAGTTTACTCCGGTTAGCATTGCATTGTGACCGAATCTTTCAAACATGGTAAGGAACGTTACATTTCCGGCTGACGTCAAAGGTATTCAGGCCAATCACAATGTACAGATTAGCTGGACAATCGAGGACACAAAGCTTTTCAAATCCATGCATTTCAGGAAGAGAGGGATATCTGGAGCTACAAAAATGTAAGTGGAAAATAATGTGTTTTTTAACCATAAACCACATGAACATTATACAAAATACACAAAATAAATACAAGATCCGTTTATTCTTGTTTCCATAAAAGTATAAGCAGCTCCTGGTGTCCACATACGGCGAAGATGATTTTTTCCTTCATTGTTGTTTCAAATTTCTGCCTCTGCTTGTTGTTACGTCGTCGTCATGTCACAATTACAGCAAGCTGCTGATTGGTTAACGAGGTGCGAATATCCGCCAAAATATATCCCGCCGCCTCATTTGCGCGAATCACGCCGCAGGATGTCTATCGCATCTTTGCACTGACTTTACATGTAAGTCACTTAACGCTTTATTCGCATCTGAACTCATCTCACATAAAAACTATAGAAGGTACCGCAGTATTTATAGTAAACTGTAGTAATATTTATATTTCACAACAACCATTACACATCATCATTTTTGAATAGGGGGAGGCTGCAGACCTGGAGCCGGTAGATCTACGCCCCTGGCAGTTTTACGCTCCTGGCAGTTTTACGCCCCTGTTGTTCCTAATATTATTAATATTAATAAATAATATTAATAAATAGTGCTCATAAACGGTTGTTTAAATAGGCTAGTATCCTAGTTGTATTTCCCTCTCCCCCTACTGGATGCATGAGGAACAACAGGGGCGCAAAACTGCCAGCGGCGTAAAATCTTCAGGGGCATAGATCTAACGGCTCCAGGGGCCTCATGTATAAAGCATGCGTACGCACAAAACAGGGCTGGAAATGTGCGTACGCCAGTTCCCACGCAAAGGTTGAGATTTATAATTTAAAAAAAACTTGATGGGAGAATGGGCTTGCAGGGTGGGATATTAGGATGATTTATGTACACACACTTGCAGGTGATCTGTGATTTATAAAGGGAACATTGCTTTGTTTTATAAGTCTTCATAATTTTTGGTGTATGCCATTTTTGGCTTTTGTGCGTACATAGACTTTTAGTAAGAATCCTACGCACAGTTTTATACATGAGGCCCCAGGTCTGCAGCCTCCCCATATAGTCATTTTCAGAAAGTGAAACATAATGGTGGCCTCCATAGGTTAAAATGAGTATTACATGTTGTTGTTTTTTTAATGGAAATATTTAATGTGTTTCTACACTGCAAAAAAAAAAAAGATTTTCAAAAGAAAATAAATTCTTAGTATTTTAGTCTTGTTTTCAGTAAAAATATCTAAAAATTCTTAAATTTAGATGCTTTTTCTTGATGAGCAAAACAAAAAGAAAAGAAAATAAGTCTAGTTTTTAGACCAAAAATATTAAATTTAAGCTATTTTGTGCATAAAACAAGCAAAAAGAAAAACTGCCAATGGGGTAAGCAAAAAATCTTGAACACTTTTCTTAAACACTTAATTCAAGAAAAATTTGCTTACCCCATTGGCAGATTTTTTTTTTTTTTGCTTGTTTTATGCACAAAATAACTTAAATTTAATATTTTTGGTCTAAAAACTAGACTTATTTTTTTTGGGTCGTTTTGCTCAACAAGAAAAAGCATCTTAATTTAAGAATTTTTAGATTTTTTAATGAAAACCAGACAAAAACACCAAGAATTTTTTTCTTGAAAATCATTTTTTGCAGTGTATTAAGGAATTTTAGTAGTTGAAGGCAAATATAAAGTATTGAAGGGTGCAAGTCTTCATAGTCGGTGACCGGTGTACCTTTGAAAACAGATTTTCAACTCCGCTCATAGGATTGTTTGAAAGTAAATTATTTTTGTACTAACAGCGACAAAATCTCCATTAACTGTAACTTTGTAAATAAACTTCAGGTTTTCCATGATCATGGGATCAACAGTAAAAAATACCAAGGCCTGCTACACCCACTTAACTTTAATGAACACTATCCGAAGACATTTTCAAAAAATAGTCCCTACACTGCAAAAAAAGATTTTCAAGAAAAAAAGTTCTTAGTATTTTTGTCTTGTTTTCAGTTAAATTATCTAAAAATTCTTCAATTAAGATGCTTTTTCTTGATGAGAAAAACGACCCAAGAAAATAAGTCTAGTTTTAAAACCAAAAATATCAAATATAAGTGATTTTGTGCATAAAACAAGCAAAAAAAAAAAAAAACTGCCAATGGGGTAAGCACATTTTTCTTGATTTCTTCTTGAATTTAGTGTTTAAAAAAATGTCCAAGATTTTTTGCTTACCACATTGGCAAATTTTTTTGCTTGTTTTATGCACAAAATCACTTAAATTTGATATTTTTCGTCCAAAAACTAGACCTTTTTTCTTGGGTCATTTTGCTCAACAAGAAAAAGCATCTTAATTTAAGAATTTTTAGATATTTTGACTGAAAACAAGACAAAAATACTAAGAACATTTTTTCTTGAAAATAATACCTAAGGCTGGGCGATACCAGTGTTGGGTAAGTTACTCAAAAAAAGTAATTAATTACTAGTTACTAATTACATCTTTAATCATGTAATTAGATTACTTTACAAATACTCTCTCCAAAAAGTATTTAATTACTTATTACTAATTACTTTGAAATCCTATTTAGTACATTATACAAGGATAGGCTTGAAATGGCTTGAAGAAATAATATATAAAAGTACATCAATTATTCTGGTCCCACTTAATTCTCTCTATAAACTAACTATTAACTACTTTTGCCTCAATATACTCCAACTACTGCATATTAATACCAAAGAAGTTGTTCATTTTAAGTATTGGTAGAAATGGGGAGGGTTAAGGATGTAGAATAAGGTTTTGCAGAATCAGGCATTAATATGTGTTATTAAGTTTTTATAAACAGCCATCTAATTATTAATAATGCTAATAATTAACCAGTTAATTGTGACAATTGTAAACTAAAACCATGTCAAATCCACTATTGTATTATAGTATGCATAATTGTTTTACAGTCCATACACAGTATTTAGTTACATCAGAAGTAACTGTAATTAGATTACAAGAAAAATAAAAGTAATCCCTTACTTTACTTTTTCAAAGGAAAAGTAATTAAATTACAGTAACTAATTACTTAGTAACTAGTTACACCCAACATTGGGCAACACTGACCTAAATTCCCATCTCGATAATTTTGGGATGGATTACAGTAAATGAACAATATCTTGGTGTTTTTTACAAGATGAAATAAATGTTTACACGCAAGTCAAACCCCTTTATTAAAACACTGTATGATGTATATAAAATTCAAGACATGGTTTTTAATATACAGCTGCACAACATGCAAGCTGATCAGTGCACATTTCTGGCAGATCTTTTGTTGCAATAAAGGAATACAGACGGTATTGTCACATATCTCGCAGCAAAAAAATACAGATATATACCGCCCATGGCTAGCTGGACCCTTTTAAAAAGTAAAGTTTTTAATGGCACATATCATGAAAATCTGACTTTTTCCAAGATTAATTAAGTCCCCAGAGCTTTTATCAACCTAGAAAATGTAAGAAAAGAACAACCCAGCAACGTAGTTTTGATAAACTATTCTTTGCAAGCATGAAGTCATTGAAATTTGTCAAAAGGGGACAATACCGCCCCTTAATCTGCACTATCCAACTACAACACTGACATTTAGTGCAGAGATCAGCTCATTTGCATACCTACAAAGTGACAATTTTAGATGGTTATAATTAGGGATGCATAACGATTAATCTAAAGCAGAATAAAAGTTTTTGTTTACGTCATATATGCGTGTGAACTGTGTATAATTACTTTGTATAGATAAATGCACACACATGCATGTATATATTTAAGAAATGTTAAGATGTGTTTATACATTTGTTAGGTATAATTTATATTATATATAATATATAAATATATTTTTTTCTTAAAATTATACATGAATATGTGCATATCTATATATACACAATTATTATACACAGTTCCCACACATACACGACGCAAACAAAAACCTCCACTCTGCTATAGATTAATCGCGATTAATGCTTAAGCGTCCCTATTTATAATAAATGATCTATTTTGAGCTAATACATCACATACGTACTCTGGGGACCCCAAAGATGTATTTGACATCTTAAAAAATTAATGTACCCTTTAAAGGTGAGGCTTGGGACCATTTTTGTAATTAACACAAATCTCTTAATAAATAAAGACAAGAGAAATATCGGTCAGTCAGTCTGAGATTTGTATGGTTTATTCTGTAACAGGCAGGGCAGTGTAAGTGTGTGCATTTAAATACATTCACTTTGTGTTAAAGACTTATGATGGCTGAATCATTATATATTTTCTAGTCAATATATGGCCACAGTATCAGATTTTTCATTCCTGAAGAGTCATTCTTTATTTATAATTTATTGTATATATATATATATCAATATAACTATACATTTGAGATAAAGTCACTATGATACATAATAGAGATTTTTATTGTTAAGTTTCATTGATCTTTTTTAAACACAACAACTTGAAACAAGACAAGTATTTACACTCACGTGAAAAGGCAGTGCTATACATAACCCTGTGAAAAAGTACAGCAGTCACAGCTTATAAACTTATGAAGGCATCTAACAAGAGTCGCAGAAAATGTTTTTGCTATGTAACTTGCATACAGAAAAGCAAAACTTGAAAAAGTAATATGTTTGATTATGCGTCACATGCACAACGTAATAATCTGTGAATTGAAATTACTCCATGCAATTAAATTAAGTCAAATAATTTTCAACAGCATACAAAATAAAAGTCACTCGACACATTTGCGAGCTGTGAAAGAAACACTACTGTACTTTTTCACGCAACAACCCAAAACTCAAACACTCCAACCTGAAACAATATATAAAAGTAAGTCCGAGTTATTAAAATATTTTGTTGTCGAGATAAACCACTTTTTTATCGTTATATAGCAACAACAGTAGAAATGATTTTTAAAAAATGCAGGTGAGATCTCCTGAAAATCTCTATGCTTACTGTATATTTTGCTACGGATTGCACGCCATACCCATAACCTACTGAATGAGATGAAACTTTCCTTAACTGTGTGAGAGAGTCAGACGAGCCATTTAAAGGGTGCGTTTTGTGATTGGTCAAGCCTGGTATCTCTTGAAGTCGTTTGCATTTCTGGGCAGTGGGTTGTAAAAATAAATAATTATTACCATATATTAATTTCACAGAATTCTAACATTAATAGTTGACGTTTTTGGCAATAGGGTGAATAAAACGATATAAAACTTGCATGCTTAAATAAAGTGGATTTTTGTAAATAAGAGATGACGAAATTAGCTAAATTAAAACGTTTTACACGACCATACAGTATTTTCTCATGCACATAACTCGTAGATGTTCACCAACCATCAGTGCCACCACTAAAACATACTCAGCAGGACATTCCACACAATCTTCAATAAAAAAAAAATTATAAAGTACAATCCAACGAAATTCATTTTTGCAATTTATTATCCTTCGTCCGAGACGAAACGGTCCCATTTTACGTTCTCGAAAGTCCTGAGGAAATAAACCCCACAGCTGCTTGTGTGCTCCCAACCCGAAACTCGTTTAAGTTAGTTAGTCGTCCCTTTTTACCCATCCCTGTATTTCGCTTGTAAAGAACCCCCAACCTCCGTGATAGCTTGGTGTTCTGTGGCTTCAATGTAAACATAATCATAACATTGAATTGAATGTGAAAGTAGGGTCATTTGTGCAAGCCTCTAGACATGCAAGCAACATCCTTGGAGTGAAGGAGCCGCTCAGCACCTCGTATGCTGCAGGCAACGAATAGGACACTTCGTTATGCTGATGCACAAAACACAATGAATTCAGCAGATATGTGTAACGATAGTACAAAATGAGGTCTCCTGTTCTTTACGAATCCTTTGTGGTCCATAAGTCTGGAAGTCTTGGACTGCGTTACTACGCATGCACGTTTTTTACAATCGGTTCAGAAAACGCAAGGATAAGGGACCCATCGGGTGTAGGAAAGGAAACTGTGGGGTAAAATAAATAGATACAAGGGAAGTGATACGTTGAGATACGGCGAGGACAGTAGAACGCTAAACCATAGAGGCCAATGCTGTTTCCTTGCAGTTGGGACTAGCAGCAGAAGTTCGTAAAGTATGGATGACTGATGGTAGCACTCCATCGGGAGGAGAGAGATCATTGAGTTCTCCAGAAGAGGAGAGAGGGAAAGATGGAGAAAGAGAGATGCCGGAGGAGGGGTCAGCTGAGCCCGCGAAGGTGCGAGGGGGCTTGGGAACCAAATTGGGCTCTATGGTCGCTCTGGCCAGTAGCTGCCTATCCTTGTCAGAGTTTTTCACAAGTTGGTCCCCACGGTTTCCCTCAGCCTGACTGTATGATCCACGTCCAGACTCAGATTCCGCATCGGACAACTCGAGAGGTGGAGAGCTGCTGCCGTCGAGTCTAAACAGGGAGTCCAGGTATTGGGCAAACTCCAGGACCGCCTGACTGGGGGTTCCATTGGACAGTGGCGGAACCTGGGACATTTCTACTTTGACTTCTTCCTTTTCAACCTCTGTTTCCTCGGCCAATTCGCTAAGTCTTTCTTGCTTTGAACCAGTCCGAGATGCTACAGGGAGGGATTCTTGAGCAGTTGAAACTTCTGATGGCTGACAAGCCACAGGTGTTTCTGAAGATGGGCGGAAGTTCGAGCCCTGGCTGGCAGGCTGATCTTCCGTTTTCTGCCCAAGTGAAAGGGATGAGAAATGGCCACTGTTGCGCACACGGACAGGGAGATAATGCGCATCGTTAGATGGTACAGTCAGTTTTGGTGGGGTATGGTAATAGGGACCATCTTCCCCCAGCTCATGGTCCTCCGCACCCTGGCTCAAGCCGTCCGCAGCCAGCAGCTCTGTGCGGGAGCTAAGCGAAGGGTTCTCTTCTGGGATAGGGGCATCCAACGGGAAAGGTAGACTCCCCAGACAGGGTGAGCCCCTCAGGGCAGCGGAGGACCGCCGAGAGTCCAAGCTATAGATGGATTCGGCGTCGGACAGACTCTCCATAATGGCTAGTGGAGCTTTTCGCTCCCGAAGCTCCACGGTCAATCGCTCACGAGCTCCAGTCAGCACCACAGGTACTGGAGGAGGTGGACACTCCGAGAAGCCATCCAGCGAGATCTCAGAGCGGGCACAGGAACTAGAATAGGACAGGAGAGGAGGGGGGCGCATGAGGAGGGTAACGTGACAAAAAATAAGGATAAGGGCAGAAGGTCATAACAAATTAAAGGAATATGGGTGAGAAGGCAACAGAAAACACATGAATTAGAATGAATAAATATGTGTACAATAAAAAAACACCAAATGGACAAAAGATGGAAAATTGAGTATGTAAAGAAGAAATGAATGAAAAGTCGATGTATTCAAAACATGTGATGAAATGGGGGGGGGGGGGTATAATGGAAGAAAAAAACAGCAGGACAAAAAAAATCATTAATAATGCAAAGTAGTCATCCATTTCTCATAATTAAAAAACATAAAACATATTCAGCACATTTAAAAGAGCAGAGCATAGGGGGTAGGAAAGAAAAGGGTCAACTAGAAAGAGGAAATAAGAGGGATTATTCAAGTTAGGCAACACCAAAGTGTCTAACGTCTATTCTGCGTTGTTCTACTGAACCAGAGAGGACGAGGGGGAAACTGAATACTACCATACATGGTACCTCTGCAGTCAGCATGAGTGAGAAGCACAGGCAATAGTGTTAAAATGAAATAAAATGACACCCAAAGAAAATCAATTTAGTGCTCAAATTAACAGGGGTAATGCTTAAAACTAAAAAAATAATTATTCGCATTCATTTAAAAAAAAATAAGGAGGTTGAAACCATGAATCAGTTCCTCAAAACCCTTATTTATATTAAATATATTAAAAAGCACGGTGATAAAAAATTATAAATGGCGGAAATGATGTATAAAGAATTCTGATGTATGTGGTTACTACAGATGTGTATAGTGTATCTTTGGCTAATGTCTGAGGTCATCATAGCTCATAGGTCAGACATAATATGAAGCGCTCAGATGCAAAAGCCGCTAAACAGCACCTCTGTTAAAATGAGATAATGATATTGGCCGAATGCTCTCGGAACGTATTATACGTTCATGAAATACTTTCCCTTCAAATCTGCTTAATCCTGGCTTCAGCCATTCATAAATACTGCTAAGTTGGCAGAATCCGTTAAACGGCTAAACGATTTTTTTTAGCGAAGTCCTCTAAGTGCACGGAAGAAAAATTGGATGAATTACGATGTGCGCACGTCAAGCTGCACTTGAGTTTTTTTTTACCGGTTATAGAAGCTTTATCAGATATTTTAGGATATTAACTGATTTATAAGCATTTTACCTTTATTCAGACTTTTTAAAAGTGGAGATTTTTGCATGCTTAACATTGAAATCACTCGTGCTTGACACCTCTACCGCGCCTGGTGTGAACGCCGCATTAGAGGGTTTTGCATCTGAGCTCTTCATATGTTATCTACAGAGAAAATGAATTGGATGTTTTCTTCTGAAAACCTACATTTGCGCTCGTATTTTGACGTCACATAAGCATATTCTGATTGGTCAGTTTAATAATTTCATAAGCGTGCTCTGATTGGCCCTTGATTGAACTCACCGGACACTACTGTTTCTGCGGTGTTGTGCAGCAGGCGTGGGCTGTAGTGAATTTGAGGCATCGAGGAAAATCGTTTCTGGATTCAAGTCCACTTCTGTAGGACTGACCATTATCTTAGCAGCAGACAATAAAGCCGTCTTTCCTTTATTATAGTTTTCCAACACCTGTGGGGCGCAGAGGGAAAGAAAACGTGAGAGAGGACAAAAAATATGAAACTGACAATAGTTAGATCTCCGGGTCTGGTGCTACCACTTTTAGCGTAGCTTAGCACAATCCATTGAATCTGATTAGAACATTAGCTTCGCACTAAAAATAACCAGAGTTTTGATATTTTTTCTATTTAAATCTTGACTCTTCTGCAGTTACATCGTGTACTAAAACCGACGGAAAACCAAAAGCTGCGATTTTCTAGGCAGATATGGCCAGGAACTACACTCTCATTCTGGCGTAACAATCAAGGACTTTGCTGCTGCATCATGACTGCAGGAGGCGCAATGACATTAAACAGCAGCCAAAAATAGTCCCCTTAGTAACTTTCAATGGCAGGGGACTATTTTCAGTCATTACGCCTGCTGCAGCCATGTTACGGCAGCAAAGTCCTTGATTATGTCGGAATGAGAGTATAGTTCCTAACCATATCTGCCGAGAAAATCGCAGCTTTTAATTTTCTGTCGGTTTTAGTACACAATGTAACTTCAGAAGAGTCAAGTTTCAAACAGGAAAAATATCCAAACTCTTTGGTTATTTTTTAGCGCAATGCTAATGGTCTAATCAGATTCAATGGATTGTCCCAAGCCATGCCAAAAGTGCCAGCGCCAGACCCGGAGATCAGCTGAATGGATTCCAAAACGGTAAAAATCAAATGTTTAACTCTAGGGGAGCTGAAAAATTAGCATATTTTAAAAAAGTGGAGTGTCCCTTTAAACATTTTACACTGAAAAAAACAACAACAATTTCATGATATAAGTTGTGAGCATATCTTAATTTATTTGGAACATCAAAATAAACAAATAAACAAATCCCTGGTTGATCAATAAATTATCATTTTTGGATGAACCATCAAAATTTGTAAACAAACCAGGAAGACTTTATAAAAGACGATACATTCTTATTCACTTCATTTTGTAAGTGGTGCTTGATACAAATGTCATATTTTATCTTCCACGCCCCAATATTCAAAAGCCTTTTGAAATGTTTTGAATTACAACAAATAAAAGTCAGCTGTATGGTGCGTCAAGTAAAACAAATATGAGGTAGTGGCAACCAAACACACACCAAGTCCATTTCACAAAAGTGATGATGCTATTTTTATTATTATTATTATTATTAAACATATGAATATGAATGGCGTTAGAATTAAATACATGCAATGGTGTAAACTAAAGACAATGAAACAGCGGTAAACGTGCATGAAACAATAAAATAATTACACATGACACAATGTACAAAAAAAACTTACATCTGTTAACTTATGTAAATAAAAGTAGTTAGCCATGTTAAGTATGTTTAAACTTTCAGTCAGTGATGATGTCATACAGTATAAACATGAATATGATGCCATGTCACAAGCCTCAAATCAAGAACAAGCTGCTAGACACACATTATTACACAGTCCACTATGATAGAAATGCTGAATAAGAGTCATTATTGAAAGAAAAAGCATGTGAACTGCATGTAACATCATTTTAGCATTAACTTGGCAAATCTTGAAATGTTAGATATTTCACCTCTTCTGCATATTCAAACCTGCAGTGTTATGACATCACTGGCACGTGACATCATCGTCAAGGCAAGTTTTATAAATAAAGATGTGTTAATGAGATATGAGAGCTGCAAGGCAAAAGAAGATTTTTAATTGGCTTCAGATCTTAAAGGGATAGTTACCCAAAAATGTTCTCATCCTCGTGTATGATTTTCTTTTTTCTGATGAACACAAAAGAAGACATTCCGATAAATGACTGCAAGCACACAGCTGATGGCACCCATTGACTTCCATAGTAGGAAAAACAAAACAATGACATTCAATGGGTACCGTCAACTGTGTGCTTAACATCATTATCAAAATATCTTCACAATACGTCCTTAAATATTGTTTTCCTACTATGGAAGTCAATGCACTGCAAAAAATGATTTTCAAGAAAAAAATTCTTAGTATTTCTGTCTTGTTTTCAGTAAAAACATCCAAAAATTCTCAAATCAAGATGCTTTTTCTTGATAAGCAAAACGACCCAAGAAAATAAGTCTAGTTTTTAGACCAAAAATATCAAATGTAAGTGATTTTGTGCATAAAACAAGCAAAAAAATCTTGAACATTTTTCTTAAACACTAAATTCAAGAAAAATTCAAGAAAAATTTGCTTACCCCATTGGAAGATTTGTTTGCTTGTTTTATGCACAAAATCACTTAAATTTGATCTTTTTGATCTAAAAACTAGATTTATTTTCTTGGGTTGTTTTGCTTATCAAGAAAAAGCATCTTAATTTAAGAATTTTTTGATATTTTTACTGAAAACTAAGAATTTTTTTTCTTGAAAATAATCTTTTGCAGTGTGGTTCCAATAAGCTGTGTGCTTACCATCATCTACCAAAATATCCTCCTCTGTGCTCATCAGAAAAAAAATCATACATGTTTAAAATAATATGAGAATGAGAAAATGACAGAATTTTCATTTTTGGGTGAATTATCCCTTTAAGCATCGCTTTTTGGGTCTTTATGCTTTATAGGACATTTTCCTTCATAGCCATATGAGAGTGAAATGACATGGACTTTAATTTTCATTATTTTTAAATTATGTTTGTACCCCACCACCACCAATGCCAAAAAAACACCAAGCAGGGTGAAGAAACATTGCTGCCCATCACAAAGAGCTGACAAGGGTTTATCCACCTCCACGAGCAAGAACAAAACACGAAGTGAGGAAGAAAAAGAGCGTTAAGACGTTTCCTGGACTCGAGGCACACGGAGGAGGAAATCCGGCTGAAACTAAAACCAAGCAAGTTAGAAAACAACCGACAGGGCAAAGCACATAAACCTGCAGAAAGAAATAGGGTGACACCCCAGACGCCCAAAGAAGATTTTGGCAGTGAATTGTGCACATGCGTTTGGGCTGTAGATGTATCTGTGAAAGCATTATCACATGCTTGAGATGTAACACGTGGCATTAGAAGACCTAGATGAATCATTGGGGGGTAAAATAGTTTTGAACTCTTCAGACAGAGAAGCTGAACTCAGTCTGGCCTGGGTATGTTTTGGAGAAAGGTTCTCGGTCGAGAGTTGGGTAATTGTGCATTCGATCATTCGTTCAGGAGTGGGGCTTACCGAAGGGGACCGCAGAATTTGGCTGGTGTTTAACAGGAATTCTGGGGTCGAGTTGGTTTTGGGTAATTGATTGCTATTTGCGCAGGAGGGGGTTGAGGAATTAACTTTCTCGAATAAAGAGGGTGTTCCAGGGGGTGTCAAAGAGGAATGTGAAGAAGAACTACAGGGTAAGGGGGTGGAGTCTAACACTGGTGAGGGGTCTGTAAAGGACAACGTAACGCTCGACTGGGCAACATTTTTAGGTTCTGCGGATCCTGAGGTATCACATGCAAGTGTTTTGGATGTCTCTGGTGATGACTGATGCAGAGAAATGTTATCTGGCTCTTGGAAGGTAAAGATAAAGTCTCCTGGCTCAGACAGCTCTGTGTCTGAGCCAATGGGAGATGTATTAATGAGTGATGGGATTGAAGTGGAAATTCCCGTGGTAGTGTTTTGAGTGTCTGACGTCTCTGCAACACCAAATGTTGGCATTAACAAAAGCAAACTGTTGCGTTGAGCATCTAAAGGTGGTGTTTGGAAAGAAGCCCTTTTGCTGGGGGTTAGCGAGAGCTTTTCTGGAACCAAATAACATTCATCTGAAACTAGATGTGTGAGAGGTGAGTCTGGAGATGGGTTAGAGACAGAATCATGCGCTCGGATGCCATCTCTCTGGCTTCCATTCTGAGATGCATTCAGCTCTGAAATGAAAAATGGGGTTGCCAGCACCTGTAAAGACAAACCGACAAATTACTATACAACAGAATATGACGTAGGAAAAATTGAACATATGGGAAACCAAAACGGCAGTGCAGTTGAACAGCAAATAAGTGCAGTTGGAGAGCAACAAGAATTTGCATTTTTTAAAGAAGTTGTGGCGTTTGCCAGGTGCTCCAAGTTAACTTTTATCCATTCTGGGTAGTTACTAGGGCGTTGTTAGGTGGGGAAAGTTTAATTTTGCAAAGTTTTACATACATGTAGGGAAGACATAAAGAAACAGAAAATACCCCAAAGCAAAATACCTCAATAAATAAAATACCAGGAAAACGGCTTAATATTGAAAAATGTGTATATCGAAGTATGCATATAACAATCTGGTTTGCCAAAACCGGTTAATTTTATTAATCGCAGATAGCAAAGACAACAGGGAGACAAAGTGAGCGATGCTTTTTATTTTCAGAAAGAATGTAAAACAGCGTATGTTGGTTATACCAGTACTGGGCAAAAAATAATCGCGATTAATTGCATACAACATAAAAGTGATTTTGTTCATAATATATCTGTGTGTACTGTGTGTAATTATTATGTATATTTAACCACAAACACATACATATATTAATTTCAGATTTTTTTATTTATATATAATATATAAAAATAAAAATAAATATATATACACATGTAAATGTTTCTTAAATACATACATTAATGTGTGTGTATTTATATATACAGCGGGGAAAATAAGTATTTAACACATCAGCATTTTTATCAGTAAGAGGTTTTTTTTTTTTTTAAGTGGGCCAATGACACAAAACCTCCACCAGATGCAGCCACCAAGCCAAACATTACATTCATACAAAGAAATCAGAACATTCAAATACACAAGTTGAGTCACAACAAACAAAGTCAAAGGACACAGGGAACAAGCATTGAACACAATTTATTTAATACTTTGTACTAAAGCGTTTTTTGGTGATTACAGCTTCTAGACGCCTCTTGTATGGAGAGACCAGTCGTCTGCATTGCTCAGGAGTGATTCTGGCCCATTCTTTCACACAAATTGTCTTTAAATCTCAAAGGTTCCTTGGGCCTCTTTTATGAACTTTGATCTTCAGTTTTCTCCATAGATTTTTTTTGGGGGGATTTAGGTCAGTTGATTGACTAGGCCATTCAAGCAACTTGATTTTCTTTCTTTGAAACCATTCCATTGTTTCCTTGGCCTTGTGTTTGTCCACCTTCTTTTCATTTTCAGCTTTCTGGTAGATGGCAGCAGATGTTTATTCAGAATGTCCTGGTCCATTTCTCCATTCATCCTGCCTTCAATAATATGAAGTCTGCCAGTACCCCTTGCTGAAAAGCAGCCCCAAACCATGATGCTTCCACCCCCAATCTTAACTGTTGGTATGGTGTTCATCGGGTAGTGGGCAGTGCCATTTCTTCTCCAAACATGGCGAGTAGAATGACTGCCAAAAATTTCAATTTTGCTTTCATCTGACCATACTATAGTCTCCCAATAATCCACAGGCCTCTCCAAATGCTCAAAATGTTCCTGCCCGAGTGGTTCTTGGCTCTTGGAGAACTTTCCTGATTATTCTTTGGACGTCTCGGACAGGGATCTTACGTGGAGCACCTGATCGTGGCCAATTTATGGTGAAGTGATTCTCTTTTCCATTTCCGGATAATGGCCACCCACAGTGCTCACAGGAACATTAAGCATTCTGGAAATGCACCTATAACCATTCCCCCATTCAACAATAAGATTACGAAGATCTTGAGAGAGTTCTTTGCTTTTACCCATCATGAAGTCAGGGGCAGGGTTTCTCTCTTAATACTGACAGATTTCAGGTGATCTCCTGTCTTTCTATGCCATTTTGCACCTTGTTCTTTTCATGTGTTCAATACTTATTCCCTGTGTCAGTTCACTCCATTCACTACGACTCAACCCGTATACCCAAATGTTCTGATTTCCTTGTACACTGCAAAAAATGATCTTCAAGAAAAAAAATTCTTAGTATTTTTGTCTTGTTTTCAGTAAAATATCTAAAACTTCCCAAATTAGATGCCTTTTCTTGATGAGCAAAACGACACGAGAAAAAAAGTTTAGTTTTAGACCAAAAATATCTAATTTAAAAAATCTGCCAATGGGGTAAGCAAAAAAATCTTACAAAACACAAAATTTAAGAAAAATTCATACCCCATTGGCAGTTTTTTTGCTTGTTTTATGCACAAAATCACTTAAATTGGATATTTTTGGTCTAAAAACTAGATTTGTTTTCTTGGGTCGTTTTGCTCATCGGGAGGAAGCATCTTGATTTGGGAATTGTTGGATGTTTTTGCTGAAAGCAGGACAAAAATATTAGTAATTTTTTTCTTGAAAATCATTTTTTGCAGTGTATGAATTCAATATTTGGCTTGATGGCTACATCTGGTGGAAATTTTGTGTCAATAGCCCAATTAGAAATTCCCTTACTAATAAAAATGCTGATGTGTCAAATACTTATTTTCCCTGCTGTACATAATAATTATACACGCTCATATATTATGCCAAAAATCACTTTTATTTTGTATGCGATAATCGCAATTAATCTTTGCCCAGCACTATTTTTTATTAAATGTTATTACGTGGCTCGAATGTTTGATTCTAATTGGCAAGTCGTGACATTTGCAGGTTTGCTATTCCCAGATAACAACCGCTCAAAACTAATAACACGCGATAATCCGGATGCTGCAAATCATTTCGACAGGTACAGTTTAATATTAAAATATAGCACAAAAATTTTATCTAAATGTCTTTTAATAACACATATGACATTATATTTACTAATTATTAAACCAAATAGCGTGTTTGTGACATTTTAACTTCTTAAAACAGAAAGTAAGCAGGTTTAGCAGTGTAATAAGCGGGATAATGTACAGGCTGTTATCGTAAAACAAGCCAAAATTAACCCAAAACCTTATTTTTGTGATAACAACTGGCTGCTCGCACATTATCGCTTACTTATAATTGAAACTGATGATACTGACGCAAAGTATTACCGTATAGCATATCGTATTATTAAAGAAGTTATCATACAGCCTAGTACATAATCAAACATGTTTAGGATTTTAAAATCGGGATGATTACATCAGTGCTTTCACAATAGCCAATGAGAGACGGTGGTGAATGAAAGTAAAATAGCTGTGTTATAATAAACCCCACCTTTATATAGTTTGTGTCCCACTCACCACTTATAATAGTACAAATCTACTCAAATGAATACAGGTATCATTCGTGTCTGAAGTACGATGCGGGACGAGACATCAAGCAAAGTTTTGCTCTAGCAAACGCCACTGAAGGGAAGAAAGAGTAATGCCAGAAATGCTTCAATTCCAAAGACAGACATAAACGAAGACAGACAAAGACTTTATGACCAGCAGAAACGGGTAAGACACATCATTTACATGTAAAGGGTCATCACCAATGATGCTCCCAAAGACCAACAATACAGACAATACAGATAAACATCCCAGACCCAAAGACATAGAGGCAATTATTTCTCACCAAGAAGTCACGACACCAAGCCACTCCAATAACAACAGAAGCCCAGGTGTTAGTGTATAGTAGTAAGACGTGTTTCAAACATTTTACAGTATGTAAACAAAAGATTTAAAAGGTTTAATGCAAGAATCAGTTCAATGGATTTAAATCTCAAAAAAATGAAAATTTGCTTTTCATTTATTCACCATCAGATCATCCGGTATGTTGGGAAAACTTCCTCTTCAGTAAAACAACAAAGAAGATACTCCGCAGAAACCACAGTGCTCTGTGACCCATACAATCCAAGCAAACGGGCACCGGCACCCCGAGAGTTCAAAAAGCAGACAAATCCAAAACAAAAGTAAACACCACGACTCCTGGTGGTGACACATTGATATCTTCTGAAGCCAATCGATCATTTTTTACTCAATTTTGTTTACGTTATTTACAACATTATTAACATTTGTTCATCAGTCCCTCCTTCTCGTATTTGAGGCGTGGTTTATGAATGCCCAGAGCCGTTTATTGGGCGCTACGAATGTCTATCAAATGCGTCTGTATGTAGCTCATAGCCAATCGTTTCAGTTATACCAGATGACGTACTGTATGTAGAGCGACATCAATTCAAACGTAAACGACTTTTATTGGTACGTGTGCACACAGCTGAAAGCTATGCAACTAAACCGTTAGCTGTATATTGATATTGAAAAGCAACACAATTTAGTGGCACTGTGACAACCACAGTACAGGCATAATGACAATATGATGTTAATAAATACCACTTAGCATTTATAAGTTAAATGGACTTTGTCGATGACGATGCCTAGCGGGTTGTTCCTATAAAACTCTGTGGTTATCATGTCATGCCATATCCAAACATCCTTGGAAATGTAGTTGTATAATGCCGAAAGTTGCTCTATTTTTAAATAAACTTGCGTTCAAAACTACTTAGAATACTATCTTAGGCTGTAATGAAAAGTAACTTCGTGTCTGCTGCCGTGTTGGATAAACAAAACTGCTTCGGTGTGTCACATAGACGTCGTCATCGTCTTGCTGCCCCTCCCCGTTCTGTAATTGGTTCCCTATTTCAGAGGAAAAATTGGTCCATGGTTTCCATGCTAGACTGGCAGCGTGAATAAATTTGCGCGCAAGGCAGCATGGGGAAACCCAGGCTAGGATTTTGCAACTTTTTTTTTGTGGTGATTTTACAGTGGCAATTTCCAGAAATTTGCAGGGAAAAAATTAGATTTTTGTATGTATCCTCCTTACTTTTGTTTTAGATTTATCTGCTTTTTAAACTCTTAAAGTGCCGGTACCCGTTTACTTGAATTATATGGATGACAAAGCTTTGCGGTTTCTGCTAAAAATCTTCTTTATTGTTCTACTAATGAAGAAATGTCACCAACATATCAGATAGCCTTAAGGTGAGTAAATAAACAGCATTTTTGGATTTAACAGTAATCCAATCAGTGATGATTCAGATGGCGAGAAATGGACTGCAAAGCAAGCACACAAACACAGACAAACACCGCACACACCTTATTGAGTCCGTCCATCACCACATGAGGCATGTGTTCATTCAGCATGGCCGGAGAAATTATGACTTCGTCAAAGGCCTTGTTGTCTGCCCATAGTGCAGAGTAAGTGGGCTCTTCCTGACCACAGCTACAGACAAGAGAGACAAATGGGAAAAGAGCTTTTCAGATGTACATTATTGATTAAAAAAAAGTTCTTTATTAATATTTTTCCACCTTTTAGAATAATAGTGAACTCATCCAAACTATGGATACCACAACTATTAAACATGCAAGCACCGGACTAAATTTCTCTAACAATATCGATAACAAATTATTAGTAATGTCGGCCAATACCGATTACAGATACCAATAAGGTTTTACCTTTTATACTTTCTTTTACATGAATAGTTATTAAGGACACAATTTTGTAAGAAATGCAGAGGCGGACACTAAGTATTTTTACTTTCTACATAAAAGTAAAAAGTATTCGTATTTTATCAGTGTTTTTCTTTGGAAAACATACATTCCAAAGCATATTATCATAATTTAAGTTTTTGGTTTATATTTAATATTTAAGTACATTAAACATCTAATTTTTTATACTTTTACATAAGTAAAAAGTACTTTTGCACTTTTACTCAAGAAAAGTAAATGTACACAATTTTTACGTAATTTGGTATTAAAACAATTTTAATATGCAATATAAAAGGAATACACAGAATGATTCTATGCTGTAGAATGTAGTGAACATTTTTTAGTAAAGTACATTTTTCCCAAGACAAAGACTCATGCACAGATGCTTGGAAAATTTGCTTAAAATACTTGTCCGTCTCTGAAGAAATGCATATTAAAACTTTACTCTCTCTGTTTCTATTATTTGTCTTACAGTAACTGGTCTTAGTTATAAACAAACCTGTTACTCAAATTAACATTCTTAACTCACATTTACTAAATTCAGAATAAATCGGACAACCGTCCGGATAAACGGACAACCGTCCGGATAAACGGACAACCGTCCGGATAAACGGACAACCGTCCGGATAAACGGACAACCGTCTGGATAAATTGACAATTTTTATTAAATTCTTAACACTTCATATACACCCAGCACAATTTGCTGCATTGTTTTGCCCCCTTTTAATTTATAGGAATAATCATTTTTATTTATTTTATATTTTTTTATTTATTTTATAATTTTTCCACCTTTTAAAATAATAATAATACACTCATCAAAACTATGGATTACACAAACATGAGACAAGCACGATGCTAAACTTGTTTGCCAATACGATAACCAATTATTGGTAATGGCGGCCGATACCGATAATTTGGTGGTTTTACCTTTTATACTTTCCTTTAAATTAATTTTTATTAAGGACACAATTTTGAAAGAAATGCAAATTAAAACTTTACTCTCTCTATTTATATTACTTGTTTCAAAGTAACTGGTCTTAGTTATAAACAAACCTGTCACTCAAATTAACATTTTTAACTCACATTTACTAAATTCTGAATAAATCTGATGATTATTTAGATAATCGGACGACTGTCCTGATAAACGAACGACTGTCCTGATAAACGGACGACTGTCGGGATAAACGGACGACTGTCGGGGTAATCGGACGACTGTCGGGATAAACGGACGACTGTCGGGATAAACGGACGACTGTCGGGATAAACGGACGACTGTCGGGATAAACGGACGACTGTCGGGATAAACGGACGCCTGTCGGGATAAACGGACGACTGTCGGGATAATCGGGCGACTGTCGGGATAATCGGGCGACTGTCGGGATAAACGGACGACTGTCGGGATAAACGGACGACTGTCGGGATAAACGGACGACTGTCGGGATAATCGGGCGACTGTCGGGATAATCGGGCGACTGTCGGGATAATCGGGCGACTGTCGGGATAATCGGGCGACTGTCGGGATAATCGGGCGACTGTTCGGATAATCGGGCGACTGTTCGGATAATCGGGCGACTGTTCGGATAATCGGGCGACTGTTCAGATAAACTAGCAATTTTTATTTCATTCTTAACACTTCCTATACACACAGCACAATTTGATGCGTTTTTGCCTCCTTTAAATTTACAGGAATAATCTGACATTTGTATTTATTTTATATATTATTTTATTTTATATTTTTTTCACCTTTTATAATAATAATAATAATAATAATAATAAACTAATCAAAACTATGGATGGCACAAACATGAGATTAGCACGATACTAAACTTACGATAACCAATTATTAGTAATGTTGGCCGATACCGATTACAGATACCAATAATTTTGGTGGTTTTACGTGTTTACTTTCTTTTATATCAATGATTATTACGGACACAATTTTGTAAGAAATGCAAATTAAAACTTTACTCTCTCTATTTCTATTATTTGTCTTAATGTATCTAGTCTTAGTTATTTACAAAATTGTTACTCAAATTAACATTCTTAATTCACATTTACAAAATTCTGAATAAAGTGGACTATTATTTAGATAATCGGGCGACTGTTCGGATAATCGGGAGACTTTTCGGATGAACGGACGACTGTTCGGATACACGGACGACTGTTCGGATACACGGACGACTGTTCGGATAAACAGACGATTTTTATTTTATTCTTAACACTTCCTATACACACAGCACAATTTGATGCGTTTTTGCCCCCTTTTAATTTACAGGAATAATCAGATGTTTTTATTTATTTCATATTTTTTAATTTATTTTATAAAATTTTCACCTTTTAGAATAATAAAAATAATAATAAACTCATCAAAACTATGGATGACACAAACATGAGACGAACACAATACTAAACTTGTCTGCCAATGCGATAAACAATTATTGGTCATGTTGGCTGATACCGATTACAGATACCGATAATTTTGGTGGTTTTACCTTTTATAGTTTCTTTTATATTAATGATTATTACGGACAAAATTTTGTAAGAAATGCAAATTACAACTTTTCTCTCTCTATTTCTATTATTTGTCTTAAAGTAACTAGTCTTAGTTATAAACAAACCTGTTGAAATTAACATTTTTAACCCACATTTACTAAATTCTGAATAAATCTGATGACTGTTCGTATAATCAAACGACTGTCAGGATAATGGGACAACTGTCGGGATAATGGGACGACTGTCGGGATAATGGGACGACTGTCGGGATAATCGGACGACTGTCGGGATAATCGGACGGCTGTTCGGATAATCGGACGGCTGTTCGGATAAACGGACGACTGTTCGGATAAACTAGCAATTTTTATTTAATTTATTAAATTAACACTTCCTATACACACAGTACAATTTGATGAGTTCTTTCCCCTTTTAATTTACAGGAATAATCTGTCAATTTTTTTTTATATCTTGTCTACCTTTAAGAAAAATAGTAAAATCATCAAAACTATGGATAACACAAACATTAGATGGGCACGATACTAAACTTGTCTGCCGGTACGATAATCAGATGTTGGTGGTGGCGCTCGATAACTGTTTTAGATGACACAATATTGTTTGAGATTTTCCTTTTACTGGTCAATAACGATTATTGGCTGATATATATCGGTGCATCTCTTACAAACATAACGATGAAAATTATGCAAAATAAACCAAACCTATATTATACTATAATACAATCCATATGTTCTCAAATTTACCAGATAAATCCAGAATAATTCCTAGTGTAGGTGCAGGTTATAGCTGCTTCACCTTAACTTACTGTATCTAAAGTATTAGATGTCCCTTTGCTCTCTACTCACCATGTCTCTGGCGGGTGGTTGTGCACCACATGGATGACCCGTCCCGGAGGGTACAGAGGAGTGGACGCCGACAGGGCGATGCTCAGATCACTGGGATGCAGCCACAGTCGTGAATTGGAGGGGGTTACACCCTGAGATGCTGGGGCTTCGTCGTCCAGTGGCAGCTCTGATTTTGGGATGCACTTCGTACCGCCAGCAATAATGCGCCACTGACAGAAACACAGAATAAAAGAAAGACATCTAGTGACACGCGTACGGAGGGAATATTTTAAAACTTAATAGCTCCAGTAAGTATGCATGACAATGCTGACTTCAGAGATGCGGTGATGATCCACCAATTAAGATGTTAATCCAAGAATGCATTGCTTAGTACCATGCTAAGGCCAAGTTCTTTTGTAAGGGTCAGTCAGGATCAGTCACTTTGTTTTAATTCAGAAATAAGAAATCGTACATATTTTACAAATTGGCTAATTCATATGAATTTGTACAAAGTGAAAAGTACGAAAACGAATGATTACCCCACCTCTAACCCAACAATGTGGTCAAACGAATTATGTTTGTGGTCAAACGAATTAGCCACCTCGTAAAATGCGTACGAATTGCAATGAGATTGCATTGTTTATTTAAGTTACAAAGATGCATTTGGAGGTAGCGACATGTGTTGGCAGCTTGTTAGATTAAGGAAAAGAGCCGTAGAGCACGGGGTTTCTTGGGTCGCATCTGTGTCAAGTAGCTGTGGATTACATGGTTTTGGAAAATCTTGTTGTATTGTACATAAGGACAGCAGGAGGAAAATTCTTGTGCAGGCATGAAAATCCCTCACCCTATACGGACAGGGCGGAGCCATGACTATATCGCGTGATCATATCTGAATTCGCGAGATCTCGTGTCATGATCTGGGCTGGTGCAGCAAAACGTCATAATTTTACGTCATAATGGGCGGAGACAGAACTAGATGTCGCGCAATTATCACGTGAATTTGCGAGACCTTATAGAGACAGAGCGCAGCGTGTCATAACCTGAAAACCACGCCCACCTGGGGGGGAAAGCAATCCAACCGTCTCCATTGACTTTGTATTGCGAGAAGCCGCCTCCTTGTCATTTCTGGCTTATAACAAAAAACTGAATAATGCCTAAAAGCTGCTGTGTGACAACATGTACAGCTAACAAGCCAAAGAACCCAGAAATAAGTTTTTATAAGCTGTCGAGCCGTAAAACCCAGTCTTTAAGGAGAATAAAGTGGATCGCCGACTACGTTTCTTCCTAGTGGACGCAGTTTTACTATGAAAAGTTGCCTGTTTCCATTTCTGTGTCTTTAAACGCTCGTTTTTTGAAGTCGACAGCTTATAAAAACTTTTTTTTTTTTTTTTTTGGCGTGTTAGATGTACACCTTGTCACACAACAGCTTTTAGGTATTATTCTGTTTTTAAGTTTAATCTGTAAATAAGTTTTTATAAGCTGTCGACCCCAAAAAACGAGCGTTTAAAGACACAAAAATGGATACAGGCAACTTTTCATAGTACTTCTATTAGTAGAACTGCGTCCACTAGGGGGAAACGTAGTCGGCGTCCACTTTATTCTCCTTAAAGACTGGATTTTAAGGCTCGACAGCTTATAAAAAATTATTTCTGGGTTCTTTGGCTTGTTAGCTGTACATCTTGTTACACAGCAGCTTTTAGGCATTATTCAGCTTTTTGTTATAAGCCAGAAATGACAAGGAGGCGGCTTCTCGCAATACAAAGTAAATAGAGACGGTTGGATTGCGTTCCCCCCCGGTGGGCGTGGTTTTCAAATTTGCATAACTGCTCTCTGTCTCTATGGGTCCTCGTCACTTCAACACGCAGTCTCTCTGCAACAAATTCGTAACTGGTGGGTATTGGCGGAGTGCGGAGCCGTAACGCAGCGGAGCCGATCTGCAGCCGCTACGCAGTTGGTGGAAATCCAGCATTAAAGATACATAGAGCGACTGTCATGTACATCTTCCCATGTGCTTTAGAAAAAATAATTATGTTACTAATAATAACTGTAGTTTGGGGGATTAAGTGACTTGAATAGAAAAGCTATATTTTTTGTAATGCCCATTGATTTTGATTTTACTTTTATTCTAGCTCAGTCTGTGAAGCATGAAACTCTTACTTTTGGGGTTGTGCGTTTGAGGCTACAAGTGAAGTCCACACCAGCTGCTTTTCCATTAAAGATTTGCACAAAACTCTAGCGTTTTTTCTAAATATCGGAAAAAAACGAATTTTTTGTCTTGTGATAAGTAAAATAAAAGTAAAATTAAGCCATGTTAACCTTGGCATGAAACAAACGTAGTAGTTAAAACACATTCCGAATGGGGGGCTAGAAAGTAATATATTTAGTTGGTTGTCATATAGAATTTCACCGCTAGATGGGAGTAGATCCTACACAGTGTAGCTTTAACTTTAACCACGGATAAAGAAGACTATTGTTAGTTTGTTAACCATTTATTATTTATACTCAATCAGATTGCCTATTGCAGGATGTTATTGGTATATTGATGCATCGATATAGAATTCGATTAATGTGTGTAGGTTGTTTAATGTCTTCAACGTGGCTCATCCAATCAGATTTTACTGCACTAATTTTAGTGCACTAATGCACCTGTTATTGATGCAGATAATGGCACTACTGTGTGAGGACACTAGCACGGTCCAAGGCTCACCTTTGGTTTCTCACTCTTCTGTAAGACTTCAAGCAGATGCCGACGAAAGCCCTCGAGCTGAGAGAGGCCAATCCTGGGTAAACATAACAAACATGATAAACACACACCTGTATATACAGCACATGCTGTGTGCACAACCACGCCTCATTTACCTCGGGACCAGGTCTTTTCCCATCACCACGGAAGTTACAAAATCTTTGGAGTACTCCATTGCATCCTCGCTGTGAATTAAGCAGACGCACAAGGGTTTGGGTTATAAACAGCATGCTTTTTGTCGCATTTTTAGTTTTAAGAGAGTGTAGTGTGTTTCACTCCACTTTGCAAAGACACATTTATGTGATCATTCAAGATCCAAGTAAAATCCCTTTCAGAAACACCCGAAATCTGGCTAAATCTCAATTTGCATAATTTAAACCATATTCAAGATTAGGATTAGTGCATCAAAAATCATGTTTCCAGAGGATTAGCGCATAAATCAGTGCATTAGATCTGTAGAAAAATGAAAAATTGCAAGCTTTTAAATATATGAACCTAAGCGATAACAGGGTTCCTGCAGGTTTCACCAAGTCAAATTTAAGACTTTTTAAGACCTTTTTAAGACCATTATGAGTGAAATTTAAGACCAAAGCGGCACAATGATCTCAGAAATTCTCAAAACATTATATTTTTATTATATCTTTGTTTATTGTTTTTTTTTTGACAAATAAAATCCACTAATATGGGAAGATCAGTATGGTCAGCTGCTGATATGTGGCTTGTTAACATGTTTTACACTTTCTCCACCCATACGTTATGTGCATAAATATGCACTATACCGCCATCGCATTTATTCCCCTCTCTAATTACACAATAATGAAATGAAAAGGAAATTTACTATTAAAAGGCTGTTCGTGGTTTGTTGTGTGTTGCAAACAAGGCCGTTTCTAAATCCGAAGGCTGTAGCCTCCAGAGGTCGCATTTGTAGGCTGCATATGAAAACTGTGTAACACTAAAGTTGACTCATTGTTGATGGCGCGGGACTTGATGGCCTGACTGTTTAAGTTGATTTTTAATAAAGCAGTGTTGATTTTTTCGCTTCTGGGTCCTCTGTTTCAGAACCTTGCAAATGCTCTGGTAAGCCACGGGCTAGTTGGTTAAATTAACACAGAAAAGATTTTTCTCGCCAAACCTACAGTATACAGTCGGATCACAACATCTGAAATATAGCTTATGGCATGAATTGCGTGGATTATAATAGCCTACATTTGTATTCTCTTTAAAAAATAATGATTAAAAACTGGATTGAAGAGACATTCAGTGACACGCAAAGTGCAGAACTTTTCTTTTTAGAGGCCCACCAATCAAATACATTCTTCCTCCGTCACTGAGGCATTTTAATTTACCATTTTTTTTTTTCGGACAACCTTTTCGGGAATAAATGTAGGTAAGAAATTTAAGACTTGGGTTAATTAAATTTAAGACCTAGGGTGAAAATCTGGCCATTTTTAAGACTTTTTATGGCCTTAAATTTAACTTTCTAAATTTCAGACTTTTTAAGACCCCGCGGGAACCCTGGATAAGTAATCACAGATGCACATAAAATTTCATACAATAATGTCCCTTTCAAATGTCAAACTGCATACGCCTCGTTACAAATTATTATGCACATGCCATTTTTGTTATTTTTCCAATACAGTTAGTACGTTTAGAAATTTTATTATAAAACGTCCCGTTCCAGTTCTTCATTCTGATTGGTTGAAACACGTTCTAAACCGTGATAAAATACCCCGGTAACCCCACGGTTTAGACCGCGTAAGTATCACTGCGCCACTGTAGCTTTATACTGATTTATGAAAATAAACACCACAGTCTTTAATCATATTTTTAATTTTCTACAATTGCACAATTAATGGCGATTTCTGGAAGGCATTAAACAAAAACTGGGTGGCTACTTTAAAAAAAAAAACACTGACCGGGAAAGAGTTAAGCATGCTTTCAAGCACATTTGATCATCACTTTAACGGTTGCACAATATAAATGTTAAAGGGGACAGAGAATGAAAAAACATTTTTACATTGTCTTTGTGGAATAATGGTAGTCTACCCGTATTCACAAAAATACAAAAAGTGTTAGAGATGCTAAACATCTCAGTCTCTAGAAATTCCTCTTTTAGAAATGTCAACCAGAAAACAGCCCAATCTGAAAAACTGATGCTTATGACATCACAGGCATCTAACTGCCTCTTCACTTTAAAATAATTGGCTACATTTTTTGAGTGGCAGCAAAGTCAGCCAATCAGTAATGAGATTGCAAGTTAAGCCAGTAGGGGGAGCCAAATAGGTGCAAAACCACTTGTTTAAAATGAGCTATCTGAGAGAGGTTTTTAGGAAGCTTCTAAGGCATTACAGACCCAAACAAAACATTTTTTGTCTACATGTCACATCACAGAACAAGGATAAATACCCCGTTCAATCATTCTGTCACCTTTAATGTATAAATTGGATGAATGTTGATTTATGAAAATAAACACCACAGTCTTTAATCATATTTTCATTTTGCTGCGTCTGTGTTGGTTGGGAACTGCGCTCTGTTTCAGTCACACTTGATTGAGGAAGTACTTTGTTTTGCGGATGAGTAATATTTGTACTAATATAATTACAACTTATTTGTGTTTTATTTTATGAAATCCTGCTATGCATATGAAATAACCGTTTTATAAAAGCAATAAGCCTTGCAAAGCAGTGGTGTTACAGTGCATTTTATAACAGCTAAGGGGCGTTGTTAGAAAACACACTGCTTTTGGGGGCTTATTGCTTAATTTTACCAGTTATTCTGTTTAAATGAAAAAAAATGTCAAAAGATAGGCCTACTTTAATACTTTGAAAAATATGCAGTTCCAAATTATTAAGCTATTAATTAAGTTGTAGTTCTGTAAAAGATCTTTCTGAAGACAAAAAGTGTGCATTATCTTAAAAAAGCAAATTACTTCCTATAACAATTTATATTTGGTGGATAGAAACAGAAATCATTGAACTATTATAAGATATTGAGTGATTCACAGTACAGAAATATTTGACTATATAAAGTCTTAAAATATTTATTTAGGAAAAGGCAGCAATAAAAAGCCACCATTAAGAAGCGACATGCTGGTGTCTCTGGAATCCCAAGAATGCCTTTAAAACAGGATCCTTTAGTGCATAAAGCTGTATTTCTACCCTTCCACCAAACCAAAACTTGCAAAAATGAAACATTTGCTGTGAGCTCGGAATACAAGACGACTATTTTCACACAGTTTTATTCAGTGACATGCCATAATACACTGAATAATGTAGATGAATGCCATTCTGGATAGTTGGTGAATAGCCACTATATTCAAACTAGGCTGTAACATTAGAGCAGTGCTTCTCAAATAGTGGGGCAGGACCCCCAGGGGGGGCTCTAAGTGACACCAGGGGGGGCGCGCAAGACCCCAGAGAAAATACTTTTTCAGAAAGTGATTTTTTTTGCACCGTCACTTAAAGACATTACACCCCAATCACGCTGATAAGCCGCTTGTTTTTTATTATTATTTATTGATTATATTTAATTACATTTTTCAGTATCAAATGGTCAAAAAATATCATACTTTAAAAAAGGATAGATTTTTTTATTTCCGGCAAATTGATGCATTTTAAGTCTTTTCTGTTACAGACTAAAAAACAATGTTAATAAAGTTATTCTTTGTTGTAAGTTGATTGATATTTCTTTTTTTGTGTGTTTTCTTTAATGTTAATAAGGATACAATGTTTTGCAGATGTGTCATTTTATAGAGAAATTATACTATTTACAGTCGCGGCGGAGAGTTGGGGGGGCGCGAAATGTTTACTTCTTCCTAGGGGGGGCGTGACAGAAAATAATTGAGAAGCACTGCATTAGAGAGAGGTAGCAGAGTAATGATTTTGACAGGAATATTGGAAAGTAAGATGGTAGGTCCCTTTAGGGTCCCTGAGGGGGTCAAAGGGCATCTAGGAGATATGCAGAATTCCTAAAAAGATGTTTTTTTTTTCACAATTATGAAAGATATGTGAAATGGACAGCACTCAAATTCAAAACATCAACTTGGGGATGCAATACTAGCGTCTTCAAGTGAAATCAAAACAAAACTTATACTTATATACTTATAAGTCTAATGAATGGTAGAGTTAAAGTCATGTCAAAGATATGCTCATATATTATTATGTAACTTGTGTAAATAAATTATTTATTACATTGTTGGACAATGTTTGCTTTGTGTCCATGCAGCACATTTGACAGAAATCTGTTTTTGGATCATTATAATCCATCATATCATTATAAATTTGGTTAAAGTGCTTTCTGAATAATAATTTGGAACAGCCTATTTTGCATATTTTTCAAAGTAAGTATATTTTGACATTTTTATTTCATTTAAATAGAATAACATCCACACTGTCATATACTGTTGAGGGTAAAATAAAATTTGTAAACTGTATTAAAAGAAATAAACAATTATTATGGCATGGGCATAATAATTTGGAACGTGGTGTATTTACAAGTATGTACTTTAATATCACTGACCTACTTTACCATGTAAAATCGATTTGGTCTTTGACTCCCATTCTGAAGTTACCACAGTAAATTCGAAAGGTTGAGGTCGTGGTCTGATTTACAATGCAAATGTTTTGTGTACACATATAAGCTTTGACTGTCTGCACAAAGAACGACTACAATTTGTGTGCCGTATTCTTCATTTCTAAATTTTTTCATCTGATAAAATTTTACATATTAAAGTATTAAACTAATTTTCGACTACAATTACGCATTTAAAGAAATACATTCTGTTCAACAATTATATTTACATTGATTTATTAATTATCACTATGATTATTATGATTGAATTGTATTGATTTTTAATCTTTAACCAATTGATGAGTTAATCTTTCTGTAACATTGTATGTTGTCAAGCCTCAGAGTCATTGGGTTTCATTCACTAAAAATTGCGTACGTTTTTTGTATTTATACGCACACTTGAACTTCTAACTTTGAAACCTTTGCCTAATTCACAGCAAGTGCGTACGCACATGAATTTGTTCTTATATTTGTTCTTACGTTTGTGAATTTGGAGCGTTCAACATAAACGGGTGCATGCACAATTTGCATGAAAAAACACCCAATCTAGCACCATACAAGGGCTTTCCGCAGTGTAGCGCTGGCACACAGAAACTTTAGAGGAGTTTGTAACCGAAGCAAAAGAGCTGTAAAAGAAATCCATGATCATATTTATTACCGATAATATTCTGTTTTGCTTTGCATTTTTAATATGGGAGGTTTTGCTGTCACTGGAGAAAGCCATTGCTGTCTATCCTCCAGAGTAACATTAAAGTATTGGATGCGATAACAAAGACATTTATTAATATGACATTTAATTAATATGACAGAGACGCGCATCTTTATCTAAAATAAAACAAGACAAGACAGGAGATCAAGTGATTAACACTTTGACTTCTCATTACATAACGTTTTCGCTTAATTTAAAGAGATTTAAAAGTGAGAAAGGAAAGCCATGAAGATTTGTCATTACGCACATCTTCTTTATGTGTAGAAAAAAATAATTAGCTTATATAAAGTGAGGAAAATAAGTATTTGAACATCCTGCTATTTTGCAAGTTCTCCCAATTAGAAATCATGGAGGTGTCTGAAATTGTCATCGCAGGTGCATGTCCACTGTGAGAGACATAATCTAAAAAAAATTCAGAAATAACAATGTATGATTTTGTAACTATTTATTTGTATGATACAGCTGTGAATAAGTATTTGAACACCTGAGAAAGTCAATGTTAATATTTGGTACAGTAGCCTTTGTTTGCAATTAAAGAGGTCAAACGTTTCCTGTAGTTTTTTACCAGGTTTGTACACACTACAGGAGGGATTTTGGCCCACTCTTCCACACAGATCTTGGGTTGGTACTCATCATTCTTCTTCTCCAAACACATTTAGTGGAATTATGACCAAACAGTTCTATTTTGGTGTCATCTGACCTCATGACTTTCTCCCATGACTCCTCTGGATCATCCAAATGGTCATTGGCAAACTTAAGACGGGCCTGGACATGTGCTGGTTTAAGCAGGGGAACCTTCCGTGCCATGCATGGTTTCAAACCATGACATCTTAGTGTATTACCAATAGTAACCTTGGAAATGGTGGTCCCAGCTCTTTTCAGGTTATTGACCAGCTCCTCCCATGTAGTTTCTTAGGATCATTGAGACCCAACTGGGTGAGATCTTGCATGAAGCCCCAGTCTGAGGTAGATTGACAGTCATGTTTAGCTTCTTCCATTTTCTAATGATTGCTACAAGAGTGGACCTATTTTCACCAAGCTGCTTGGCAATTTCCCCATAGCCCTTTCCAGCCTTGTGGAGGTGTACAATTTTGTCTGTAGTGTCTTTGGACAGCTCTTTGGTCTTGGTCATGTTAGTAGTTGGATTCTTACTGATTGTATGGGGTGGACAGGTGTCTTTATGCAGCTAACGACCTCAAACAGGTGCATCTAATTTGGGATAAAAAATGGAGTGGAGGTGGACATTTTAAAGGCTAACAGGTCTTTAAGAGTCAGAATTCTAGCTGATAGACAGGTGTTCAAATACTTATTTGCAGCTGTATCATACAAATAAATAGTTTAAAAAATCATATATTGTGATTTCTGGATTTTATTTTTTTTAGATGATTTCTCTCACAGTGGACATGCATCTACGATGACAATTTCAGACCCCTCCATGATTTCTAAGTGGGAGAACTTGCAAAATAGCAGGGTGTTCAAATACTTATTTTCCTCACTGTAATAATGTATAATATCCTCGATATAATAATAATACAAATAATGTAAATAATAATATTTAATATAGATATATCATATAATATAGAAATGTAAATGTTATATATTAACATTATTATATAGCCTATTATTTTATTATAGCGTATGTAATTATTGCGTATCTGTGGTATTTGTTGATCATGTAAAATACATTTTGATACGGAAGCTTTTGATGAATCACATCTCATGCACAAATTTGTGCGCAACCATGCTTTGTGAACGAGACCCAATGCTGGTGAAGTTATTTGCAGTCCTAAAAGATTTTTTATTTAATTGACTCCTATTAATTCGCAAGCGAATGCGACAGAGCGGAAACGCAAGAAAATTACGAATTCCAAAGTTCAACTTTGGTGAACTCGACCTGCAAATTCCTATCACGTAAAGACGTGCGACAAGTACATGATGAATATGTCACAGCGTGACCTTTAAATATCAGCACGGCACAATCCTATTTTGTACAATAACAACAAGCAACATACGTGTGCCAAACTTGCTCGTATAACTACTCGTCTTAAATAGGAAAAACGTTGATGTGTTTGGTCTCTAAATGGTACCATTGAATGAATGGGGCTTAGCTAAATGCTATCGAAGCGTCGCAGCGCGCTCCAGCGCTTACGTGCACGCACTAAGATGAAAGAGGGATGTATCAACTCTTCTTAGTTAAGGTAATAACATATTTTAATATTGAAAATGAGTAGACTATTCCTTTAAAATCTAATGTGACCACACCATTACCATGAAACTGTGTTTGTAAAACTGAACCCAGAGCAGCAGTGGAAAGCAGGTAACACTGACCTGAGGAGGCCGCCAGGAGGAGAGTAAGAGTAACACTGCAGTGAAGGATACTGCGGCCGGAGGAGAAAGGAGAGGATGGCGGCCGTACCGGCACCCAGCGAGTGACCCACAATCACCAGCCCGTAGTGCATCGTCCCTTTACTCTGGAACACAAACATACAAATCAGTAGACATCTGAGATCAGGCATGTATGCGGCACTTAAAGCATGAATTTTTCTTAAATTAACAGAATAGAACTAGACCACATGGGATTGAAAGAGTTTACACTTACCAAATCTCTCCCAAAGGCCTGTGAGAGAATCATCTCTTGCTCTAGTTTCTTCTTTATGTATTCAGCTGAATAAACCATTCCCTAAAAATCATTCACAAAGATACCACTGTATTGTCTGTATGCATTTCTGTAGCGTTTATATGTTTGTTTCTGTACTCATGCATGCGTGTAAAACCTTGTGTCCAAGCCATGTGCCGTGTTGTTCCTCCACGGGCAAACGCTCAGAATCGCCCGTGAGATCCGTCAAAGCGTCCTGAGACAGAAATTAAATGAAAGTTGAACCAGATATGCAAAGGTTATGTACATTAAGCAGGTCACTAACCACAAAACTATTAGGTCTATGTTGCGATAATGACCGGAAAGCTTTACATTAGACTACTTATTATTTTAAAGTAGAATAATAAAAACAAGAAATAAATGGGACCACAATTAAATATTGAAAGTATTTCATTGGAAAGATTCACGTGGAAAAATTTTAAAGCAGTATAGCCATGCAGGAAACGCTCTTGTCTTGGGCAACAGTCAATTATACGGTTTAGCTATCAGTATACAAGTACTAATCGACCATTGAATTATTGAAAACTAATAAGTACTGTTGTAACTTCCACCTCTAATGTGCATTACATTTTAATAATTTAACAGTCAAGGGTGAATAACCCAAGGGCGTGAGTGCACAAGAGTCAATTCGGCTTGACGGTCAATTAAGTTACGGAAAATTAACCGAAAAACGTCAAGCAAACAGAATCATGGCCATTCAAACAAATATTTGACTCCCAAATGCTGCCATTGACCAATCAGAGTGAAATATTTTACAGAGAGAAGTATAATGCTTCACATGTCTTATCTCAACAATGTGATGACAGCACAACACTACATTAATTCACCTCTATATTCTCTATAACTCCCAGGAAAACAGATCAAACAGAATAAGTAACTTTACTGAACTGTCAAGGCCGCTAGGATTTTTGTTCAGACGTCCCAAAGATCAAAAGAGCTTTCAAGCCCAAGGGCCAGATTTACTAACAGCTTGCAACAGTACAATCGCTTCTTTTGTCTTTAAAAAAAATGTATGTCAGGATTTACTAAAGACATGCAATGAAAAATGAACGCTGAAAATTTCCCTTTCCCTTTTAAGCGCTAAATTTATAAGAGGAGAGGATTTTAAATCATGCACTCGTCAATTGACTGGTTTTGTGACATTATTTAACACAAAAAAGCACATCTTAAATCCTACCGTAATTTGCGCTGCTCTTGGTAGATTGCGTTGATCATTGTGGAAATTAGATTTTTGTACCCGTGTTTTTGAACGTGAGCCTCGTCAGTAAATCACTCGCAGAAATGCCCACCCCCATCTGGGCTTTTTTGGAAGTGTAAACTTTTAATAAGTTCAACAAAGACGTCAACGATTTTACTTACGTAATTACCAGTGTTGGGCAAGTTACTGAAAATTAGTAATCAGTTAGTTACTAGTTACTTATTTTAAAAGTAATTGAATTACTCTACCAGTTACTGTATATCAAAAGGAATTAGTTACTAGGGAAAGTAACTTTTAAGTAACTTATATGTCTGCTTTTTAAATGTAAATATGAACAGTACTGAACAGTCAAGCACAAAATGTTTTATTCACACTATTCCTGACGTAAATGCGGGCGACGCCATCTTTGAGCTCAGATGGGTAAAACTTCCGGTGAGCCACTACAGCTAATGGTAGTCCTATTGCGAGGGATACGAGTCTACTGTTTTGGCATTTTAACGCCTGTTTCACACATACTCCGTATGCAGTGCGTTTGCGGTGCGTGTTGCAGTACGTATGCGGTGCGATCCGTCAAGCATCCGTTGTGCTTTCACACATACTCCGTTTGCAGTGCGTTGCTAACCGCTGCTTCTGCGTATCAAATAATCATGTGATTGACACTTTCTGTTGAAAAGCGCCTCATCAATAAACCATATAATAGCCTGCTGTGTTTTTTTCTTCATAAAACAATATACTTAGATATTATTTGATAGACTAGGATGTTTAAAATCTCTAGTGTAATGGTCAGGACACATGAAAGGATCAAAGGTCTATTTATCTCCACATATATCATAAATATAAATTAGCATTATAACTTTTGAAGAGAAAATATAGGTGACAAGCATGGTTACATTATAGGCTACATTTCCTATATTTATATATTTGCATAGACGAGAGTATTTATATAACGGCAATGAAGCTCATATGGCAAGAAATATTCTCAAATAATTAAAATAACAGCATAATGACATGAATAAACAGACAAGGAAGCAAGATTGACATGCAAATTGTATTATTATTACTGGAAAAACAGCAATATTACTGAAACAAACTCTGAGGTAAAACACGCTGTTATAACTGCAACAAGTCTAAATAAGCTCAATAACAATTGAAAAAAATCATTATTATCTCCAAAAACGTTGTATGACAAACATTATATTTAAAGCAAATGTATTCTTACAATCATTCAAGATCAACACATTATTCCATATTACTGAGCACGTTCGTCTCTCGCCTCGCTCTGTTATAATAGCGCTGATTGACAGGTGCGCTTCCCCGTCTATCAAACAGATCATTTTGTATAGTTCTCTTTAGAAAAATTAACCATAATTTTAACGGTTGACAAAACGGTTTTTGTCAGATTGATTATGATTTGTATTACCTTAGTTTAACTAAAAATTCCATGGTTATGGATATTGTTATAAGACAATATAAATTTGGTTACTGTTTTTTTACAAATAAAAACTAAAAGACCATGTTAGTATAATGAAACAATGGTAAAATTAATAGCATACTTTATGTATATGCAATGTATATAAACACGGTAGAATATTTAACAAGATGTTATACATATCATTTTTTAACTCGTGGTAAGTGTTTTGCCTTAATTGCTTCATACTGGGATTAAACAAATAAGATTACAGAAAAAACTACTGAAAAACTTTATTTACATCCATTTAGAGGGAAATTACTGCATTTTTGTGTAAATCCGTGTTCATTCTGACCACAAAACATGCGTTATCACTTTAAATAAACGTGTGCAGCTTGCGTGCCATACAGCAAAAATAGACTCGCTGCCGAAACGATCGCAGCACTGCTGCACCGCACCGCATCTGCAACGGACAGGACGGACCGCATACGTATGC